>NC_057802.1:271889225-271930264 GCF_018294505.1 Triticum aestivum | reverse complement strand
CTCTCTCTCTCTCTCGCAGAAGCTCGGCGAAGCCCTGCCGGAGAACTGCTACATCCACCACCACGCCGTCGTGCTGTTGGATCTCCATCAACCTCTCCTTCCCCCTTGCTGGATCAAGAAGGAGGAGACGTCGCTGCACCGTACGTGTGTTGAACGCGGAGGTGCCGTCCGTTCGGCACTCGGTCATCGGTGATTTGGATCACGGCGAGTACGACTCCGTCATCCACGTTCATTGGAACGCTTCCGCTCGCGATCTACAAGGGTATGTAGATGCACTCTTTTCCCCTCGTTGCTACTAGACTCCATAGATGCATCTTGGTGAGCGTAGGAAAATTTTAAAATTATGCTACGATTCCCAACATCTATGCCTTTTGGACTCAAGAGTGCACAGGCGACTTATCAGCGTTGTGTGCAGAACTGTCTTGATAATCAGATTGGGCGCAATGTTCATGCCTATGTGGATGATATTGTGGTTAAATCCAGGGAGAAGGAAACCTTGATAGATGATCTGAGGGAAACCTTTGATAATCTCCGGGTCTACAAGATGATGCTTAACCCGGCCAAGTGTGTTTTTGGTGTTCCTGTAGGCAAGCTCTTGGGTTTTCTGGTTTCTCATAGAGGCATTGAAGCTAACCCGGAGAAGATCAAGGCAATCACCTCTCTGGCTAAGCCGGCGTGTATAAACGACGTTCAGCGCCTGGCGGGTCGTATCGCTGCTTTAAGCCGGTTTATAAGCCGTTTGGGTGAGAAGGCCATGCCACTGTACCAGTTGATGAGGAAAACTGATGACTTTGTCTGGAATGAGGCTGCCAATACTGCTTTTGAGGATTTGAAGAGACAGCTGGCTGAGCCCCCAGTCCTTGCTGCTCCGGTTGACAAGGAGCCCTTATTACTGTATGTAGTTGCTAACACACGAGCCGTCAGTGTGGCTGTGGTGGTGGAGCGCAAGGAAGAGGGTAAGGAGTATCTGGTTCAGCGGCCAGTTTATTACGTCAGTGAAGTGCTCATCGAGTCCAAACAGCGGTATCCACATTGGCAGAAGCTTGTTTATGGTGTGTTCATGGCAAGCCGGAAGCTTAAGCATTATTTCCAGGGTCACCCTATCACAGTGGTTAGTTCTGCCCCCCTTGGAGATATCATCCAAAATAGAGAAGCCACAGGAAGAGTGGCTAAGTGGGCTATAGAGCTCGGGCCTCATGGTCTGAAATATGTACCGCGCACTGCTGTTAAATCTCAAGCTTTGGTGGATTTCATCAACGATTGGACAGAGCTACAAGTGCCTGAAGAAAAGCCAGATAATACATATTGGACTATTCACTTCGATGGGTCTAGGTAATTGGAGGGCTCGGGGGCTGGAGTTGTATTGGCTTCCCCTAAAGGTGACAAGTTTCATTATGTGCTACGGTTGATGTTTCCTTGCACTAACAATGCGGCTGAGTACGAGGCCTTGCTCCATGGTCTTCGGATAGCTAAGGAGATGAGCTTGAGCCGGGTAAGGTGCTTCGGCGACTCAGACTTAGTGGCTCAACAAGTATCATGCAAGTGGGATTCCAAGGACCCTCTCATGGCGGCTTATCACCGTGAAGTTGATGCCATTGCTGGACACTATCAGGGTTACCAAGTAGAGCACATCGATCGCAGGAAGAACGAGGCGGCTGATGCGTTAAGCCGGCTGGGCTCTCAGCGAAAACCGGTGCCGCCTAATACTTTCCTGGACATCTTGCATAACCCTTTTGTTAAGGTACCTACAGAGGAAGATTTGGCTGTCCCTGACCCGGAGGCACAGTTGGTGGCGGCTCTCCACATCACCCCGGACTGGACGGTGCCATACTTGGCTTACATGACCCGGGGAGAGTTGCCTGAGGATGAAACTTTGGCCAGACAAATAACCCGGCGGTCTAAGTCAATGGTTGTTATCAATGGTGAGCTGCATCGTCGCGGTGTTATGGGAGCATTCCAGCGTTGTGTTTCCCCTGAGGAGGGTCAAGAAATCTTGCGTGAGATTCACGAAGGGGATTGTGGCCATCATGCCGGCTCAAAATCCCTTGTGGCCAAGGCTTTTCGTCATGGTTTCTACTGGTTGACAGCTCATGCTGATGCGGAGGACTTGGTCAGTAAATGTGATGGTTGCCGGAGGTTCTCGCGATGGGCTCATGTGCCGGCTCAGGAGCTGAGGATGATTCCAATTACTTGGCCATTTGCGGTCTGGGGGCTTGACATGGTTGGGCCTTTTAAAAGGTCCAAAGATAAAAAGACCCACCTCTTGGTGGCAGTTGACAAGTTCACAAAGTGGGTTGAAGCAGAGCCAGTTAGTAAGTGTGACGCAGCCACGGCGGTTCAGTTCATGAAAAGGGTGATATTTCGCTTTGGCTTTCCACACAGCATTATAACTGACAATGGCACCAACCTATCTAAGGGCGCTATGGAGGAGTTTTGTCAACGAGAGCATATTCGACTTGATGTTTCATCAGTGGCTCATCCTCAATCCAATGGTCAAGCTGAGAGAGCTAATCAGGAGATCTTGAAGGGCATTAAGCCCCGGCTTTTGGTCCCTTTGCAACGGACGCCGGGTTGTTGGGTGGAGGAGCTACCCTCTGTGTTATGGAGCATCAATACTACTCCTAACAGGTCTACGGGTTACACGCCTTTCTTCATGGTTTATGGAGCGGAAGCAGTCCTCCCCAGTGACATCCGTCATGACTCGCCTCGAGTGGCGGCTTATGTTGAGGCGGACAATGAACAGGCGCGCCAAGATGCTCTTGACTCATTGGACGAACAGTGTGATGTGGCAGCAGCTCGCTCAGCGATTTACCAACAAGACCTGCGCCATTATCACAGTCGCCGGGTTAAATCCCGGGTCTTCCAGGAAGGTGATCTGGTGCTCCGGCTCATCCAAGATCAAACAGATGCACACAAGCTATCCCCGCCTTGGGAAGGGCCCTTTGTGGTCAGCAAGAACTTGCACAACGGGTCATACTACCTTATTGACGTTCGAGAGCATAAAGATTCACGTAAGTCGGAGGAAGAGACCCGTCGGCCGTGGAACATAGCTCAGCTTCGGCCTTATTACACTTGAGCCACCGGCTCTCATAATGTACATATTTCTATAGCCATGTATATATTATGATAAGCAATAAAGCAGGACCTCTGTCCTTTTCTCTTCCAAAGATCAATGTGTTATTTCCATTACATGGTAACTGGGCGGAGGATCCGGCTTACGATCGTATTCGAATCTTGCCGTTAAACAATGTAGTCACTTGGGGGCTTCCTGTTCAAACATAGGTCGTATTCGAACCAAAGAGAACATAGCTGTCGATACCCACTTGATTGGCACCCTGCCGAGCTCATCGGGGAGTTTTTTTAATCATATTTGAATCATAGCTCAACCCCCTTTGGGAACCGACGTGGATCATATTTGAATCAGCGTCGTTAAACAACTCTTAAAGTCATTTGGGGGCTTCCTGTTCAAACATGGGCCGTATTCGAACCAAAGAGAACATAGCTGTCGGTACCCTCTTGATTGGCATCGCCAAAGCCACTGGGGGCTATATGATTGCATTCGAATCTTAGCTTAACTCCTTTGGGACGGTTCTCTGGTCGTATTCGAACCGGAAGCCCTTAAGTTTTTTATTTTTTGATTTACAACACGTTTTGTTGGTCACATCAGCAGTGTGCAAGGGCGGCTTTTTCTTTGCCGACTTAATTTTGATTTACAATGCTGGTAACATATAGTAAGTATTCTTGACAATTGGTAAACCGGAATTGAGGTACCAGCCTTATTATCCGGGTTACATAAACCGGAGGTACACTTGAAGGCCTGTAAGTATGCTATATAATTGAGGACCAATCTTTGGTGACTTAGATTCATATTCCGGGTCATATGTACAAGATGTATGATTCTCAGTGCGGTAAGCCGCCTAGAGACTTGTGATTTGTTTTCTATGCAGGATGGTTCAAGACAGCTATTCGAGCTTAAGGAAAATACATGATCAGTTCTGACCCGGAGGAATATGAGGAAACAACTTCAATGAAGTTAAGCATTCAACATGTGCACGATGGCACGACAAAGTTAAAATGTTTGTCCTACTCTATTACAAGACTCCCCGAGTCCAAAAGGTGAGGCATTGTTTAACAAGCATAACCATGGGCCGCCTAAAGAGTCAAGATGCTTGCCGGGTCGAAGCTTCCGGCTCATCCCTCTCCGCTCCTCCGGCTATTCCTATGACCTAGAAAGTTGACGATTTCCAGTCAATGCCGCTCAGAGCTTCAAATTGAGCCTCCTCGTCAATTAACCCGGCCGGGTCAACTTCCGGGGCGAAGGTATGCTTACGAGTCGGAGGGATCAAGCTGATTGCTTCGTAGCGTGGAGTGGAGATCCTCTGATTCTCCGAGTCATAACCCGGCTGATACTTGGTGAGGTCGGTGTCGTTCCCAATTAAGGTAGCCACCGGGCGCACACTCTTCACACAATCAGCAAAATCTTTTTGGTCAAATGGAGTGCCGTCTTCCTTCAGACTGGGATATCCAAGCGCGATCTCTGCCGGGTCTAGCTCCGGGAGGAAAGCCTTGGCCCGGCTCAGAGCAGCTATGGCTCCGGCTCTTGCAGAAGCCCATCGCAGCTCTTGGAAACGCTGAGGAAGAACGGCAAGCCGGCGAAGTACGTCTGCCAGGTGAGTCGGAACCTCATTGGATAGGGCTACAACGGCCAAGGCGCGCTGTGACCCGGTGTAGAGTTGCTCCACCAAGGTGTACACGGCCTTCAGCTTGGTCAGCACGTTCTGATTGAGGTTGGCGCTTCTGGGACTTGTTTGGCAAAGTAAGATAAGCCGTTAGCAATGATGGGGACTATGAGACATAAAGACTGTAAACTTGTTCAAAGCCTGCAGAATGACTTACCGAAGATTGCGGCGACCATCTGTGACACATGGCGCTTTAAGACGGAGAGTTCGGCGGTTCTCTCCGTCAGAGCCTTCTCCGCCTGTTCGGTCCGGCTTACCAGAGCAGCCTTCTCTTCGGCCCAGGTCGTCCTTTCAGCTTCAAACTTCTTCTTCAGCTTTTCTTGAGCAGCAATACTGGATTCAAATTTGGCGTTGGCCTTCCGGGTCTCAGTTTCCTGAGTCTTCAGGCGGTTCTTCAGATCAGAGATGTCAGCCTCAAATTTCTTGCAAGCAGCCTGTACAATTTCCGGGTTATAGTATGAATGATTATTATGCAACTTTAAAGTCCCAAGCACTTTCCAAGCAAAGACACTTGGCACTTGGGGGCTAATGCATGTCGAAAGTTTCTATCTACAAATTACCGGTTCATGAAAGTAAGCCGGAAGTTAAGTCTACAACATATTCTATCATACATAGTAGACTTGGGGGCTAGTATGGTAAAGATGAATATGCAGTAAGCAATAGAGTGGTACCTCAGACTTCTGCTATATCTGTTTCACCATGTCAATCTCCAGGTCCCGGCTGTTGTGCACCTGATTGACATAGCCGGAGATGATCTCTCCAATGCTCAAACTCGCATAGTTGGTGATGTCCAGCTTGCCCCTGCGGCGCTCTAGCAACTCTTCCTTGGCAGAGCACTTAGCCAGCGCAGTGGGTCTCCCCGGCTCGACAAACTCCGTCCGGGTGATTACCACGTCCGGGTCATCGGCCGGCTGAGCCGGGCTGGAGATCTCCGGGTTAGCAGAAGTCTCTGTGATTGGTTCGTCGGTTGGAGCGGTGGCTTCAGGAGCAGAGGCAGCGGGCGGCTCTTGAGCTGAAGCCTCCGGTTCAGTCAGGACCGGCTCATCGACCGACTTATTCTTTTTCGCTCTTTTACTGAGCTTTGCTTGAGCACTGAAAGGACAAAAGGTTAGTACAAAAGCATGAGTAAGATAAGTACAACATAAGATGATCATCATTACCCAGGCGCGGTCTTGAAAGCCGGCAGGGTAGATTGCATAGAATCACCAGAGGAAGGTGAAGTTTCCTGATAATTGGAATCAGACGAATTGAGCGGTTGACGAGTGACACCCACTAAAGGATGACAAGGGTATAAGTCGGAGATAACCTCAGTCCGGCGCTTTCTTGATGCCTCGGGTAAGCCGGAGGAGAGGTCTGCATCCTTGCTGGCCCGGGTTTGCCTCCGGCTCTCATGAATCTGTTGCTTCAAAAGATATTGAGGATCTTGATAAGCTAAAGGATGCGAAAAGCTTACTTTCCGGGTTACTCTTTGGACTTTCAGCCTTGGCAAGGGGTCCGAGTCGGAGGAAAGTATAGTTACCTCTTCAGTTACCGGGTTACTCGCTCCGGTGTCATCCTGTGGATAATCAAGTTAATAAGGTGGTCAAAAGACAGCTGAAAAGCGGAGACAAAAGAAGAGTCTAAGGAATTGAGGATTACCTCTGACTCGGAGCTATCATCCAGTTGAAGCAGCTCTGAGGCGGTGGGCTTGCTTCCCTTTTTTGGGGAGCGGCTCTCCTAGCGGCTTTCTTAGCCTTTCTGGCTTTTTTAGCCGCCTCATGGTCATACTTGACCTTCCAGAACTTATCATCAGCCTGAAAAATACAATGAAGACTTCTTAGGGTTCAGATGAAAACTATCTAAGGAGAAAATAAGGTGTTCAGATCAGTGGCTTACCGCTGGGGCCGGGTTAGTCTTGCAGAAGGGGCTTAAGCCGGTCCTCCCGCAGTCTGTCAAGCTCTCATTCAAGAGGGACTTGGTCATGTCATCGACAACGTCTTCAGGTAGATCGTTGCGGCTGTGTCGCAGAGGGTCATCTTTCCGGCCCGTGTAATCACACATTAAGCCGGGGCGGCGGCTTAAGGGGATCACCCGCCAAGAGATCCATACCTGGACCAGATCAACGCCGTTGAGGCCATTTCCCAGGAGAGCCTTAATTTTGTTGATGGTGGGGATCAGAGGTTGACGCTCGGCTTGAGTTAGCTTATCCGGCAGGGGGTGACTTGGCTCCAGACGAAGGGCACGAAAGCCGGGCAGAGGGCTCTCGTCAGCCGGCGAAGTATCCTGGTAGTAGAACCATGTCTGGTTCTAGTCCTTTGGATGGTTGGGCGGCTCAGCGTAAGGAAAGAGGCAGTCTCTACGGCGTTGAATGGAGATTCCACCAAGTTCCAGGCTCGGCCCGTTGGCGCACTCGTTCTGGCGGTTCAGATAAAATAGCTCTCTAAAGAGCAGCAGGCTGGGCTCTTCTCCAAGGTAGACTTCGCAGAATACTTGAAAGTTGCAAATATTTGACACGGAATTGGGTCCTATGTCTTGCGGTCGCAGATCAAAGAAATTCAGCACATCTCTAAAGAATTTTGAGCCGGGCGGTGCGAAGCCCCGGCTCATGTGATCCGCAAATATCACCACCTCCCCATCCCTTGGTTGTGGTCTCTCCTCTGACGAGTCAGGGGCACGGTAAGACATGACATCCTTCTTGGGCAGGTAACCCGTCTTTACGAAATCGGCTAAGGTATCGTCAGTGACATTGGACCTCATCCAGTTGCACGTGATGGGTGCCTTGGGAGCTTGGGGAGGCATTGTGAAAGATGAAGCCTATGACAAAAGGAAAATTACCGGTTCAATTATAAGCCGACAGATGTTTACAGTTTAATATTCAATGGCGGCTTATGAGAGGGGCCTAATGACACATGGTTAAGTGCATCGGGTTATATAAGCCGCTGAAGGTATCATGAGTAATTCAAATTGTCTGTAGCTTTATCATACATGAGCCGGTAGTTTTACGGCGCATGGCTTCTTTTGAGCCGGAAATGTAAGCCGCCATAGCTCAGCAGATGCAATTTTTCACTAAGTGTGGTGAAAACAAGTTTCACAGGACGCAGTAATTATTCTGGATCAAACGATCGACTGGAAAGGGAAAGTTTCTAGACCTAAAACAGACGCAGAAGAAGTTCATAGGTTCGAACGGAGCCTTTATGCAATGAAAGGGGATCTATGTACATTGGGAACGGGTGTGAAACAACTACCGCAATAGTTCTATACAGTCTAAGGATCAAGAAGGGGTGGTAATAATGAAATCTATCAAGAACTCGCGAAGAACAGCAAAGAACAGTGGAGCCCTAATGCGGATCTACGGTGGGGAGGCGCAGGGACTTACAGGTGCGGAGCTACGGCGGGGGTTCGTCGCGTTTCTCTGGTCACGTCGGGTTGATGCAGCGGCCTGAGTTGGTGAAGATGAGGAAACCCGCGGCGGCGGCGGCGGCGGAGCTCGGGCGGCAGCACAGTGGCGAGAGGAGGAAGAAGACAGAGGCGACGAGTGACTGGAGGCTTACGGGCCGGGCTATTTATAAGGCGAAGCTCATGAGTGGGTGCGAGAAACGAGGAGGTCACGGCGTGATTATCTCGCCCCAGAGGCGCCTCGATTTTCGAGATGACCATTAAAGATAAGATCTGTTGGGATTTAATGGAATAAAGAAATGAACTTAATGGAAGATGACGTCATGGCGGGTTACCAGGAATCCAGAAGATGACGTCACGGCGGGTTATGACTTTCACACGGCCATAAGCCGGAAGATTTTTCTCTCTCGAAAGAATTGAAGATTGACATGAACCGGTTCAAATCAATCTGGGGCCTAATGTTGATGATATAACCCTTAGAGTCACCCGCCAGGAGGGGCCGGGTTACTCATAATGGTCATCACGCGAAGCCCAGTACCGAGCTTGAAGACGGCGGGTCAATGATGGGCTTAAGACCCGGAGATGGCTTAAGGCCCGTAGTGATAACCGCCATTATGGTAGAACTTGTAGTGTAAGGCAAGAATAGTTGGAGTCCGAGCCGGACACTCTTATGAGCCGGCCGGGACTCTGAGAGCCGCTGGGCGTCAACCTCTCTATATAAAGGGGCGACCCGGCGGCGGTTTAGGGGCAAGTAAGATCTCGTCGAGAGCCAGGCATAGCAATTAAGCTCCCTGGTCATCGTAACCCTAATCAATACCACCTCAACTGGACGTAGGCTTTTACCTTCACCGTAAGGGGCCGAACCAGTATAACCCTCGTGTTCCTTGTCCCGTTTAACCCCTTTAAGCTTCCTAGCTGCGATGGCTCCACGACTAAGTCCTTGCGCGAGGACATCTGCCGTGACAATTCCACGACAGTTTTGCTTTCTATTTCTTCTCTGGCTTTTTGCTTGTCTTTTCAGCATCTGCGCACTTCGGGCATGTTCTTGCATTATGTGGTTCATACTCCTTGCATATGCTACAAAGTCTGCTGCTTGCTTTCTGTGGGTGTGGTCCCTTCTTTTGTTCTATAACTTTGGCCTACTGTTTTTGAACTTTGGGTTGCTTGACCTCCTCGGCATCGTTTGTTTCTAAGAGTGTTGGACAGGTGAGATTGTTGTGTCCTGCAACCTTTTTGCACACACTACATTGCCTGTGTCCAAGTGGCACTCCGTTCTCATCGAGCACGACGACTCTTCCTGCAGGTGGTGCCTTTATTTGAGCTCTCTTGTCACTTTTCTTTGCTGCAGAAATTTTCTTCCTAACCTTTGTTTCAGAGTACAGCGGCAGTTTCATCGTCTCTTGCTGTCGCTACTCCATTGATTGGTCAACACCCTGCTTGCATTGGTTGGCTTGAGCAGCGGCGTGGAGCATTTTAGCTGCATAATAATGAAGGTCATCTTCAATTTCAGCATCCTCTTCAGCCATCCTTTCGTTAGCATCCGCTTGATTTGCTGAATGTATTGCATCAAGCTCTTCCACGAGCCTCTTGAGAACATAGTAGGCTCTATCATATTGCTGGTCACATCTCATCGCTTTCTTATTAACCATCAAATTTAGCTGCAGCAAGATGTCTTGCTTCGATAGTCTTGAGCTGCCATCCGATGCAGTTGTGTTGTAGTCCCTTGTATCAAAGGTTGGTTGTGATTTTGCAGTCTTTGTGTACCGTTTGAGGATATACTTGTCTGGAAATTTGTCAGGCTTCAGGTGGTCCAGTATGTTCATGATGTGAAGGCAGAACAGGCCTGCATTTTGTGGTGAATGCACGATACATAGTTTGTGAGCCAGCAATGAGTTTCATATATTTGATATGATACTACTAGTTTAGCTATTTAATGAGTTTGTTTTTCCGCTCACCTGTGTGTGTCCAAAGCTTGCATTCACACTCGCATATTTCATTCTCTAGGTCAGCTACAACCTGGAATTCATGCTTTGACCAGGCAAATCTGTCTTCATCATCATGGCTAGCCTTGTTGTGGTAGTACACAAGGTACTTAGTGGGCTCTGCTGTAGGCTTTGCGCGAAATAGCGTGGCTTTTCTCATCCTAGTCCTCATCTCGGTGTACACGGCTCTCGTGTACTTGATAGACATGTCTTCCTGATAGCCGTAAGTTGTTTCTGTCATAGGATTGATCTGCATATGTCAAAAAATAAGATATTAGTCGAATCAGAGTCATGGGTTTCATTTTTTTTAAATTCAAAGTGCACAAGTTGAAGGAAAACACAATATGATGGGGGTGTCTTTTTTGTCTTCATACCATGCTGGTCATTGTTTGCTCGTTCTCCTTCTGCATCCGAGTTTGTATGCAAGCATTTACCCGCCTAGCAAACTTGTGTAGGTTCTGTGTCCCCTTGACAAACCCTCTCTTGAGCACGTGGTTCATGTTCTCGCTTCGTTGTGTGGAATTCATTCTAGCATAGAAAATGTTCTTGTAATATGCTGAAATCCACATTTTCCTATCACTCCATAGCTGGATCATCATCTGGTCGTTCTCCAGTTTGTACTTGTGCATGAGTTCAGCCCAGGCAACTTCAAACTCTATTGGCATCAACGGCGAGTTTAATATAGCTGTGAACTCCTCTTTGAATGTTTTATACTTTTTGTACAGCAACGCGAGGTATTCCTTGTACTTTTTCAGGATGTGCCAATGGCATAGCTTGTGGACGGTGTTTGGGAATGATTGTGGTATAGCTTTCGCCATCGACGGACAGTGGTCTGCATGAATTAAAAAGAAAAAAGAAACTTGCTTCTTTTTTGCACTGATGGTGAACTTATGTTGTACAAGTACTTGAACTTTACACGTAGCAGTATGACTATCTAAAAATGTCACATGTATTTTTCCTTACAGCTGTGTTGTTGAACTTCTGTGGTACTAGTGCTTGAACTTCACAGGTAGCAGTATTACTAACTAATAATGTAACCCATTTTTTTTCTTACAGCAGTGTTGTTGAACTTCTGTGGTACCAGTGCTTGAACTTCACATACATAACTACATTTTGTCCTGAACATGTTTCATATGTTTTTTCTTACAGTAGTGTCCTTGAACTTCTATGGTTCCTCTATTTGAACTTCACATCCAGAACTATATTTTTTCTAAACATGTGGCATATAATTTTGCTTCTTATACTGCTTTTGTTGGACTTCTGTGCTAACAGTGGTTGAACTGCTTGCTTTACATTATTTTCATATAAAACCAATGTACCCAATACAGACCCATAGACTGAAAAGATGATGAAACTTGTAGAGTTTTTTCTTGAACTCACCTGTTAGAATGCAAGTTGGGTGCTTGTTGTTCATGCACCGTACAAATGTATCGAACAACCACTTGAATGACTTTGCATCTTCGTCTCTGATCAGGGCAACAGCAAATATCGTTGACTGCAAGTGATGGTTTGTTCCAACAAACACTCCCAGAGGCATATGAAATCTGTTGGTCTTGTAAGTTGTGTCAAATGTTACGCAATCGCCAAAGTCTTGATAGGCTCCTCGGCAGCTTGCATTGGACCAGAAAATGTTTTTAATTGACTTGTCCTTGTCTACTTGTATGTCATAGAAAAACTCATCATTGATTGCCTTCATGTCTTTGAAGAATGATACAAGTTTCAATACATCATCCAAATCATCTTTCTTTGCATTCATGGCTTTCCTGCAAATTATATGCAAACATGCATTTGTTATTTTTGCTAGCAAAGGGTGGTGACTTAGGATGCTATGTACATTTACAGTATGTGTATTTTTGAATACTTACTAGTTTAGTAGGTCTTGTCCGGTCATGCTTAAGAAGTAGCTTCCATCTTCATTTTCTGATAGCATGGACATGATTGGTGTATGCTTGACATCATGGTACTGCAGGAGCTTTACGTACTCCAGAATAGTGGGGTCATAATTCTTGTGTGAGTGCAAGAATACTAGGATGTCATCAGTTTGCATGAGTTGGTGATTATGATTGTACTCAATGTCCACTGCCACTCATGTGTTATCATCCTGCACCTTCACCCTCATTCTTGCATTGCAGCCTGTCCTCTGCGATGTTTTGTTTCGCTTCCTGTTAGCCTCTGAAACAGAAGTTGTGTGCTTCCCTTAGAACACGCAAACAAAATACTTGTGGTTGTCACCCCCCTCTTCCCGATTCCAAAACAAGTGTGTCTGGCGTATCTGTTATAAAATTCCCTTGTTTTCTCTACATATTGAAATCGCATCTTTAGTCTAGGTATTAGATAATCCGGGAGATTCGGCGTCTGCAGAAAAACAAAAAATAATCCAAACGACACGTTAAAATGCAGTTTATGAACTTGTTATCTTGGAGGGAGCAAAAAATTTGCAGATAATACAAGATGCATATATAAATACCTAAATATTTTGTTTCACTTACGTGCGTGTATGATTGCAACTCCACCGGAGTCTGCTGCTGTCCCTCTGGGATGGGGCACGGCGGAGTAATCATATCGGAATGCAGGAGTGGATCACGAGGAGGAAGGAGGGCTGAAGATGGCCTCTCTCTTGTTTGCGTCCTTTTTACTTGAGGTGGTTGCAGAGGTATTGCGATCCTGGTCTTGGTTTGCTCTTTTGTTTTGTGAAGCAATCCATCTACCTTATGTCCCGCACAATTTTGACTTGTAGCAGCAGGAGCAGGATCCAACGGTGGTAGTGTGCAGAGCACTCTCCTCCGTGTGTGTGTTCCTATTGGATTTGTCCTGGGATCCGGTTTAGTTGCTTCCCTTTGGCATTGACAAGGCACACCGGGATAACCTCCAGAGTTACATGCAGGACTTGAGCTAACCCCCTCCTCCATCGGTATGCTTGGAAGTCTCATTATTTTTGTATTTCTAGGGGGAATGTTGAGGCATGTAGAGAGGTTGCCCCCACCATCCTCTTGAACTGCGAAATCAAAGTGATTCCTATTGATGGAAGAAAGGCTAATTTGCTGGTGGATACAAAGAATCCGCGGGGGATTTCCGGCGTCACCCAATTAGGTGGAGGCGCAAAGTTGTGCGGATAGGGCTATGACCCAGCATCTTGGAAGTCTCCATGTTTTCGGGTGTCATCCATTTTTTGTCCGGAGAAGGCTGGTAATGCTGTTGGTGCGTTTGATGTGTGACCCATTGAGTGGGTGGTGCAACGCGTACAGGCTTAGGATTGTGTACTTGCTGCTGGGAACTTCTAAGCTTCTTCATGCGTCTCTCGTCTTGCTGACATAAAAGAAAAAAATGTTTATTAGCACAAAGTTACATCTGCCTATACCTTTGTAATTGAAGTGAGCATTATTGACAGCCTGAACTTCTCATATAAAAGTGGTGTCCATGTACATATTTTTCCCCCTAGGACAGGCATCACACTCTGCACTGAGCTGAGCACCTGCCAATACTTTTGTACCTGAACTGAGCACCCTTCACAGAATGAACCTCACATTCTGTTAATTCTACACTATTTGATTACTTATATGTACCTGAACTGAGCACTCTCCACAACCTGAACTTCTTGTTTTGCAAAGGGGAAATATTGTCTACAGTTAAAAAACCTGAACCTTCATGAGTTTGAATGGTTGAACCACTAGTGCATACCAACCCGACCTTCATGTGAGATCACATGCATGTTCTATTTTCCTTTTATTTTTTTGCACAGAACCAGATACATACCAACCTAAACTCTAGCACACTTAACAGTTGAACTTCACATGGCTTTTCACATGTGAATGTGAAAAGCACGCAGATTTCACAGGCAAATTGTCTACTGTTTGTAGCCTGGACTGAGGCTCACACACTACCTGAACTTCACATGGCTGTAAGTAGGTATATTTTAAAATGCTATTTGTAGCCTGGACTGAGGCTCACAAACTACCTGAACTTCACATGGCTGTAAGAAAATAACAAACAGAAAGAAGAAGTTCAACCATACCATGGCTAGAAGTTCGGCCAACCTTTTTCCAGCAGCTGATAGGCCACCTTGAGAACAATTCGTCGTGGAGGTAGGAGAGGAATTCCATGGCAATCCATGTCTTGCAGAGGGCGCGACGTTCATCTGCACAAAGCAAGAAGGTCAGGCAAGGCAATATTGAAGAAGAAGGCAACAAGTGGGAGGAATTTCATGTACTGTTGGATTTGAACGCGTCGCCGATGCCGCCTCCGTCGCGGAGTTGCTTCGTTGGCCGCGTCGTTCGCCGTAGCTTGCGTCGGGGCCGTCATCTGCTTTGCCAAGGCATCGGGCGGTGAGGATGGAAGGAGGATGCGGCTTCCGGAAGTCCATGGCGGCTTCGCCGCGTCCAGGCGACGCGGGCTCCCTCGCGCCGGCGTCCGCCGTCGCTCGCTCGCCCGCGCCGATGGTCGGTCAGGAGGTGGGACGGAGGTGTGGCAGCGGATCCGGTCGACCAGGAGCTGGAGGCGGAGGGTAGGTGGCGGATCCGGTCGGCCAGGAGCTGGAGACGGGGGGGAGGTGGCGGATCCAGCGAAGATCACCGGCGAACAAGGGCGGAGGTCGTGGATCGAGGGGAGGAGCGGCGAGGGGGGGTTGGTCGGGTCGGGATCGGGGGATCAGTTGGATCCTGTCGGGGCGGCTCGGGATCGGGTGGGTTTCTGTCTGGCCGGGCCGGGCAGTTCAGGAGGGGTCCATCGGGCCCTATATAGGGCCTCACATGATCCAAATAACTATTCTAATCCTGGGATTAGAATATTGCTGTCATATATATATATATATATATATATATATATATATATATATATATATATATAGCCGGTCTATTCTGCTAATATTAGCAGAATAACTATTCTGATAACACTTCCGAACTGCATGCTCAACGCAAGTGCACGTCATTGTTTGAACCAAGTGTGTTGTAGTACTCAGGCGAGTGAAGTTCCCGTCACAAAAAAACTGCACATGATGTTTTTTCGGTACTGTTTTTGCTCCAGTTTCTAAACCGTATGTCGGAACGAGGCATGTAATATACCGTTGAAAAGCTATGGATTAGGTGCTACTTCGCCATGTTGAACACTTTTCGAGATTCCTCACGGTTTAAGAGCAGTTTCGAAAATGGTGCGACCCATGAATAGTGGCAGCGAGCGTTTTTCGCTTTTTTTTCTAAACCGCTAGTCGGAATGAAGCAAATGATACACCGTTCGAAAGGTATCGTCGAGACGCATCTTTAACATGTCTATTATTTTTTCTAATTCATTATGGTTTAAGAGCAGTTTTAAATTTACTAAATCACGGAATTCTGTTTTTTCGATTTTTTTGCAATTTTCGTACTGTTTTGGCTCCAGTTTTTGAACTGTTTGTCGAAACGAGGCGTGTAACTACGGATGAGGCGCAACTTTCATATGTTGAAATGTTTTTGAGAATCCTTACGGTTTTTAGTTAATTTTGAAAATCGTGCGGCTGACGACGAGAGGCAGCGGACGTTTTTCACGAAAAAATTTCAAGAAGCTCTTCGGAATGATTCAAATGATACACCGTCGGCAAGATATCGACGAGGCGCATATTTTTCATGTAGAATACTCTATCTAATTCCTTACGGTTTGAGAGCAGTTTTGAAATTACCGAAAGGCGGACACACTATTTTTTGCGACGCCCAAATCGACGAGTGAACTTCATGCAACAGAAAACCGCACTGCAGCAGACAAGAAAGTGCACTACATCATTTGTTTTGTCAGACAGGAAATTTTCTCAGACAAGGAAGTGACAAGGAAGAGTGCGCTTCACATCGAGGGTAAGTGAACCGCAACACTATCGAGAAGTGAACCACATTACTCTTTTGTCGTTTTCCTCACTTTTTTTCGTACTTCACATTGGACGTAAATGAACGGCAAACTACCAAAGGGGAACCACATTAATTTTTTATTTCCCTATTTATTTCCAAATGAAGTGTACTTAAAAGGCCTTTAGAGTGGACCTTTTATAAGACCAGAGTGCACTGCATTTAGCTCTTTCTTTTTTCTCTATGGAGTTTTTGTATTCCCATAGTGCACTAAATATATACATATTTCGGACTATAATGTAATATGCATTGCAGGGACGAGGCGAGTGGACTGCACTTTTTGTTTGCACGCTACACATTGCACACAAGCATTCATCCACATCGATTTTCTACTCTCATTTCCTCTCTGCATTCTTTTCAAATAACAAAATGAACTTTTTTTAAAGGAACGGTTGTGAACGCACACAAGGGGTGCCGCTGGCGCACTGAAACGGTTGTGACACCAGACCACGTTCGAGGCCATGGCGAACTACATCTCAAGGCAAACAAAAAATGTAAAATAAAATTTTCTGAACTGCACGAGGCATCGTTGCCGCTCCGGGGTGTCGCAGTGCATTACTCCATGTCAAATGCGGGACTGCAGTACGGTGTGGGGCTGAGGAGAAGTGCACAACCAAAAATCTACAAAAAAAAAGTAGAGCAAAAGAAGCTCTTCTCAACTGCACACGGGTAGGTAATGTTCTTCCAGGGCATCGGTAGCGGCGAACATCACATCCACACCGCGCGAATTGCTCGTGTTGTGCGCATGGCTGCTTTGCACCCACACACTGGACTGGTCGGGCGGGTGCTGGTGTGCTGCTTACGCTCACGCAGTGGACTTCATGGCGCCGCCGGGGCACTCGACGAAGCAAACCAAGAAGGTTCAGAGCGCTCGCTCACCGGCGGGAACTCGTCAGCCGGACACGCAAGGACACCCCAAGCCCACCGGATCCGGGAAAGGCCATGAGGAGGACCCAACTCGACGCCCTGCCAAAGAAGAACGGGAGGGGGGAGCTCCTCGTCGGGACCAGATTGACGCAGTAGGGGGGTACCTCCCTGTTTGTGGTCGTTGTAGGTGAACGACGAAGGAGCAACCTGTAGCCGGGGGGCTGGATCCGGTGGTCGCCGTAGTCCACAGCCATCTGGGAGGCCTGATCCGGTGGGTTCTCGTCGCGAACCCATGGCCGGATGCGGTGCTCGGCGGCCCTTTTTGCGCGAAGGAAGTGCTGGTGGCCAGGGGAGGGGGCGGAGCGGGGAGACGGTGGTTGGAGCCACGATGGTCGGGGCACGGGAGATCTGGCGGCGTCGGTGCCAGGAAGAAGGTGGGGAGCGGGGTTTCTGGCGGCGCGGGGGCCCCGGCAGAGAAGAAGGTGGGGGAGCGGTGGCCCCAACAGGGAAGAAGGTGGAGGAGCGCGTGGGGTTGCGCGATGGTGGAGGCTCAGGGCGGCAGCGCGAGAGGGGATTGGGGGCAAGGGTGGTGAGCTGTGTCGGCGGCAGAAGGTACAGAGGGAGGTTGGGTCGTGGGACGTGCGGGGAAGGTGGGTAGTGCGGGGGTGGGTGCGCTCCGGGGGTGGGGGTGGGACGGTGGGTGGTGGATGTGGTTCCGGTCGGGGGGACGGAGGAGTGTTATCAGAATAAGGTAGTTGACCTGCAGAATAAGGTCTTAGGGGATGTTATCATAATAGACTCCTTATTGTGTTTCTCTCTAGAGATGACAATCAGGAGCACACGTCCTTGGGATCCGGACCAGCAACTTTCCTTCTTTGCATTTATTTCATTTTATGTGATTGGTAGGTATTTCCTCTTATAGATGATTTAGGACCACGGTCCCCTCGCTATAGCCCGGTAGGCTCAGTGGGTAGGCTGCCAAAGCTGCAGCGACGCAGCCCTCGGCCCGCGCGCAGCGGTCCTCAGCCCACGAACGGTTCCAGCTCGCTGACGGTGCCTAGCCTGGAAAAGGTTCGTGAGTTTCTAAAAAAAAGGTTCGTGTTTTTTTACACCAAAATTGCCCCGTCTCTAACTCTCTATCAACCCCCTCATTTTTTTCTCTCCCCCACCCCTATCCAAATCTGAACCGGGCTCTCCTCTCGCTCCTCCCCATGGCACGGCGGCCCACCATCGCGCCTCCTCACTGCCCCCCTCCCCTCCCTCTCCCTTCACTACTGCCCCGTCGAGCTAGCATCTAGGGACCGTAGCTGTGGCCATGGCGGCCTTGCCTACGGGGATCATCTGATCAGCGAGCGCGGCCGCAGAGATGGACAGGGACGAAACGGCCGTCGACGGGGATGGAGAGCACGTCCAGCACATCCTCCTCGCCATCGACAACTTCACCCGCAAGGTCCGCCTCTTCACCCTCTCCTCCTCCTGCTCCTCCATCGATTCCACCTAATCGCCCAGTGATGGACGGCCAATGGCAGGTGACGTTGCAGGTATCTGAGATGCTGGACTCCGGACGCGCCATGTTCAAGGACCTCGGCGCCGTCTTCGAGGACCGCCTCAGTAGGTAAGAAGCTCACCGCATCAAGCAGCATCACACCATCTTTGTTGCTCATCATTTGCTTGTTGTATTGCGTCACGGGATCCACAAGGAGAGAGTGGAGAAGTGGGAGGATGAGATCAGGGGAGCTGCGCGCCCGCGCCGCCGCCAACGAGCAGATCCGTGACCCCCTTTTTTTTAGTTTTTTCCCATGTCCACCTATGTATGCAGTTCTGTATCTTGGCTGTGTCCGCTCTCCGCTGGCAACGAGCAGTGACGCTGCGTGCATTAGCTGTGTGTGCTGCATGGATTAGCTACCTCCCCCTCCGCATGAGTTGTGTGTGCTGCGTGGATTAGCTGGATTGGAGACGAAGATCTCTCCATTGACGACAACTCCGTGAACCTGTGCTTCATATTTGGGATTTTTCCTCTTTTCTTCTGCCTTGGTGCTTACCTTGGACTGCAGCCGTTCAATGAAACAGTGTGGTGGATTAAACTCTTCCTTATTGTCGTGCTTTATTTTTGGTTCTGGTTCTAGTTCTCTTAATTCATGCTGATGTTGTAGTATGATGATTTTCCCATCAGTTATGGGATTTGTTGACCAGCTCGTGCTGTTTTTTGAGAGTTTTTTTATGAAAACGAGATGAAGCATGGTTAGGAACCCTTGGGTTGTTTTCACTTTTCACATGGCATGATGAAGAATCCTTGTATGTTTGCCTAAGATCTTGGTTCCAATCCTAGAAAGAACTGAAATTACCAGGTTCTGATGAGCATCTTACTATCTAAAAGCTCAACCTCAGTTTTTACTCTACTTCTGTGCGGGAAAGATAATAATTAATCTTACGATCCCATCTTGTACCGGAGTCAGTGTTGATGTTTTCTGAGTCAAGCCTATCTGGTAATACGTCAAAAAAGAGTATCTGGTAATTTGTTGATATGGCCTCAAGCCTGATTTCCCCTGCCTCCAAATACTAGCGTTTACTGATTCTTCTCGTTTTCTACATGAAGCATGCTAATTGATTTATCTCCTACAGATGTAAGGTTCTGCCTTTCCTCTGGATGCACTTGATTAATATGACAAGCGACGTAGAGTAGTTTGCACTGTTGGACACACGCCAGAGAAAGTCTCCTGCTAGGCTGCTACCACATGGTAAAAGCCATGTTTTTTTTCTGGTACAGAAGTACCATTTCAGACGCAAAATAGAAAGACATTTTTATCATGTCCCACTTTTAAGAGCATGATAACAAAACATGTTTTTGGGGGGGGTACAGAAGTACCATTTGAAACGCAAAATAGAAGACATTTTTATCATGTCCCCCCTTTTGAGAGCAACTCTAGCAAAATCGGCATTACTTGCATCGCTCAAACTGTTACAGGTTGCCGTCACGCGAGAGGAGCGACGATGGGGGAGGGTGTTAGGAAAGCAACTTATCTTTATTGAAGGCCGAAGGGGCATATATATATTACACATGACTTGAGGTGTAAGGAAACTAAACATAGACTAGTAAGGACTCCTAGACCAATACTAATACTCCTTAACACCCCCCCCCCCCAAATGCAAAGAGTATGCAATAGCATTGCATTTGAAGAAGTGTAATGCTAGAAAAAAAAATGATAATCCAAATCCGCGTCTTGAGAGTGTCGTCGTAGCATGAAGAGTCTTCAAAACATGTCGAATCGCCAAAGGGGACAACGAAGAGATGGCACATCAGAGGAAGACACCGTATCGATAGAAGATACAAGAGAAGATGGGTTGTCGAAAGAAGATGGCACATCAAGAGAAGACGCATTGCTTAAAGAATCATGGCCCATGAAAACCGACGGCAAAAGAAGCTCGACGGCAAGAGAATGGGCTTAGATTAACAATGCAAAGAGAGGCACAGAAATCCTATACAGAGGACAATGACTAGAAAAAAAAGGCTGACGGACATAGGTATGGTGGACTCGCATGACATGAGAAACACAAAATATCAACGGATTTGATGGACGTAGCGGAAAACAAGGAAGGTAAAAGCTAGGAAACATACACGACACAAAGATGCAAAATCCATCGTATATGCACAAGACATTGGAATTTTTTTTTTTTTGTGTTGAAATCAAGATGGGAACGGACATAAGCTAGCACGCGGTCACATACGTGACGGAAAGACAGCAGCTAGCATGCAGAAGCGAACGCAGCCAGTGTAGCAAGAGATAGCAACAGCCACGCAGACGGAAGCAAAAGCAGGAGAGGAACACGCCTGCACGGCTGCATGAGCGGACGCACGCGAGTGAGAAGCGGCGGCACACGGGAACACGCGTGCAGAAAGCAGTGGCTGATGAATCGCGACCGTGGTCGTCACGCGGAAGGGCCGATCGTCCCAGCTGCAGACTTGGAGAGCAGCCAGTGTGAGCACGGCGGGCGTGGGAGACCTGCACGAGCGGTGAGGGAGACCTGCACGTGGGCGCCGTTGACCGGGGCGGTGGCGATCTTCAGGGCGATGGGATCCAGACTCCAGAGTGACGACGTTGACTGAGCCGGCCCGATCTCTGGAGGGTGCCGAACCAGCCCGATCTGGGGGCAGCCTTGACCGGGGCGGCCCAATCTCCCGATCTGGAGACACCGTTGACCAGGGAGGATCCTGGCAGGGCACGTCAAAGTGGGAGGGAGGGTAGCGCGAGACGGCCAGAGGAAGATGGCGGCATCGCGGCGAGAGGAGGTAGGCGGCATCCGGCCGAGAGGAGGTAGGCGGCGGCGCAAAGTTGCGCGTGTTAAAAAAATAACCTAAGCTCTAATACCATGTTAGGAAAGCAACTTATCTTTATTGAAGGCCGAAAGGGCATATATATATTACACATGACTTGAGGTGTAAGGAAACTAAACATAGACTAGTAAGGACTCCTAGACCAATACTAATACTCCTTAACAGAGGGGACGGGTCCTCCATTCAGTGATATACTACTTCCTCTAAATAGAAACTATAGGATGCAACACCATGACAAAGGCACTAAGCCGTCACATAAGATTGCTGAACCTGAGCTATTACGCTGCAACCAAGTGTGTACACGACCTTCTGTTAAAAAAACTGTGTGGATGAACTATAATAAGCCTATGGTTTTACTGATTGAACAATTTTATAGCGGACCTTTTTCTTTGGTACCAAACAAAAGTCAAAGGCTAGCAATGCTAGGTAACCTTTGATTCAATTAACTCAGTTTATGAACAACGCAGATTCACTTTCTCCTGGTTCCAAGCGCCCAGGCAGTGCACACTATAGAAAGTGCTCCATGCCATTCTTGTCGGACGCGACACAACATCTCTACTCTTAATGGAGCAGTTGGTAGTTTCCGCCGGTCAATTTTCGTCTCACATGAGACGGTTAATTTTCGTCCTCGATCCCACCTCCCGCAACCCAGCGATTCCCTCCTTCCGCCCTCGAGACCGGCAGAAAAAATCGGTATGCTACGACGATGTCCGTTGTGAAACACTACGGTTGATCGACAGAAAATCGTCCTAAAAAAATCTACGAAATTAAACCTACGAAAATAAACCGAATCATACTATTCCCAACTGAAACCCTCGCACCCGAATCGTCGTGCCCTCGATGCCCTTGCCCGCCGCCGTCATTCGTCCCTATGTACACACAGCTACCGTCACCGCCGCTCAACGCCTTCGCCGCCGCTCAACCCTTCGTCGCCGCCATCCAAGTGCAAAGCCTGGACCTGTACGATCAAGGACGATCCCGTTCAGGGCGCCTGGTCAGGATCGGCTTGAACCCGTATGATCCGCCGCTGATCATCGGATCTGCGGCCGATCCCGTTGAGTGCCCAAGATCAGGATCGGCTTGACCCTCCCAGGTTGGCCTTGTTCGTTTCTTGCAGGGGCCGCCGCCGATCACTCCCAACAAGGTATTGCACAATTATCTGATGTTTTAACCCTTACAAATCTGAGTCTTAACCCTTACAAATCTAGCATCATCTTACAAATCTGGAACCAGTTTTTGGAGCATGCTCATACTGGGGACACCGCTCAAGCCCTTTAGAACCTGCAATGCAAATAAACATAAACACATACAAACAGCAGGAGCATAACTGAATTTACACGTTTTTGTAGCAGCACATAACTGACACCTAGTTTTGGAGTTTGCAGGTGGTGAGACCTCTCAGTCACGGGGTCACCAGAAGCAGCAACTGACACCAGTTTCCGAGTTTGCAGCTCACAACAACATCACAAGCAAGAAGTGACACAAATCAGAGGTAGGAAGGGCACTTATGGAAAAGAACTGATGTGGTTTCCATGCATTTGTAAACATATGTAGGCCAAAATAAGTAATAAGAAATTGAGTGCATTTTGAATAAATGACACTAGCCAGGTTTGAATAAATATAAGAGCAAAACATTTTGAAGATGTATACGGTTGGATCATATGATAGAAACAACCTTAATGATAGAAGCAACCTTAATGCCATTTTGAATAACTAATACGATAGAACACATAGCAGTGGTGACCTCTTACAGCTTGAATAGCTTGACAATAACATGGAGGGTGAAGGCAGGAGCATCAGATGTTTCAGTTTTTTTCCTTTTTCCTATTTAATTGAGACTATCAGATGTGGGCAAAGGCTAAGAAACATCATGTACAGTGTACATAGCAAAACTGTGCAGAGTTAGTCCCCCGGAGAATTTTAGGGTAATTTTAGGAACAACATACAATATTTATTTTTCAGCTTTACCCCAGCCACTCAGTTCAGGCGTAGACCTGCAGGCTCAGGTACACACAGCTCAAAAATCACTTTCGAATCAATATGGGAAAACAAGTGACTAAAAATCACTGTCGAATGCAGGCAAGAAAATATGAAACACTACTAACATATGTTTCTACTCTTTAAAACAGTTCTAAATGACCATCCTTTGGATAAATTGAATAAACAACACTTTGTATGACAAAATAAGTAGTAAGCAGAGTGAGTGCGTGCATTGAAGATGCGGACAGGAACATATAGACACATACAAAGCATATAGATCACGTCAGGCAATGGTCATTTAATGTCAGTGAACTGCCATTCCATAGGTGCGTATGGGTAATTCAAAAAGCAAGGCAGGAACAGCAACCAGAAGAGGACGTTAGTACGGGTATGCTGCATTCTATCATAAATTGCTACACATGCGTTCAGTGTATTTCTGATATTCACAAGCTTTATGCATAATGTTTTGCAGGCCTTACAAGCGGGAGAAATGTTGAAGATAACAATGCAAGCATCATACCCGTAGCTCAAAATGTTGACGATACTTATACTACGGTTCCAGGTATAAGACTGTGTGAAGATTGGTGAGAATGTTGCCTGCATAGTTTGTCGCCTGTATCATTGGTCTTATATTCATCCTGGTTACAACTCTACAGATGGATCAATATCGTGTCCGGTTGGAGACCATAATGAGGCTTCGTTGTCGGCTCCGAGTATACTAACAGTGGATTATGGCACATATGTAGCACAAGATTCATATGGTACTCACTCATCCGCATTTCATATGCCAAGAATGTTGGTTGCATAGTTTGTCGCCTATGTATCATTGATCTTATTTTCATCCTGGTTACAACTCTAGAGATGGATCAAGATCGCTACGGGTTGGAGACCATCATGATGCTTCGTTGTCGGCTCCGAGTAATCTAACCCTCGATTATGGCACATTTGTAGATGGCCGCATTTCAAGCTCACAAGATGAATACGGTACTGACTCATCCGCATTTCATATGCCATGACTTATAATTATGGGTGTTCACCTTCATGTACAACATACCACATTTTTTATTGGTAAGTTGTAGGCTATGAACCTTCAAACGATGAGATGGATGGTGCGACAAAGCTACAAGGTATTCCCATGCATGCTTATCCACCATCCATACCGACGTGTTCGGTAGCGGATCCACCATCCATGACTTATAATTTGGGCTGGGCTTTCGGTTTTTACTTTTGACATGATGCAGACGACATAACTTGCAAAGATTACGATGTATATAATGAAAGCAAAGATTACGCTGACAAAACAAGGGAGCAGTTCAACGCACAAAGGCGTGCAGCTTATCGGAAGAAAAAAGACCAGGATAAGGTCGGGTTGCAAGAGGAGAATCAGCCTTCCTTTTCAAATTCTGGTAAGTTGTTTAACGTGAGTATGCTGACTAATCTTTGCGGCATATAAGTTTTTAAGCTGGTTTCATATATGTTGTATCAATGTGATCTAAGTGAGTTGTAAACATAACCTTAATACATGCTGGGGCTTTTTTTATTCACTAACTCTCATACATTTGATTCATCTTGTAGACCATAGGGGACTTAACAACGCGCGGAGGCGGGCATCTTATTGCAATAGCAAGTTAGAGGGTTTGAAAAAACAACAAGATGATGGGCAGATTGTTCAACGCCGTACTCTATGTGATATCATGAATGTTCATCAACCTTCGCATGTGATCCCAGGTACATCAAGTACTCTTGGTATATCAAGTCATCAAGATCTGCGTCCCCTTGGTATATCAAGTAAGATTACTGACCACACATGTTGAATCAGATGATTTGAATGACACCAAAGAAAATTCGCAAAGAACGGAAGAAGATCGCAAAAGAGACCATAGAAACGCCCTGAGGAGAGCTTCTTATCGGCGGAAAAAGATCGGGATCTCCAAGAAGAAAATCTTTGGGCCCTTAATTTATCAGGTAAGATTTAAATGTTCTAACCATTATAGTTAGTACCTTCAATTCATGTCTTAACCATTAAGTTTTGAATATGTTTTATAAACTATGTTTAACCAGACAACCCAACTAGCTCCGACTATACAACATTATCGCATAATGATTCAGCATTTACTGCTACAACTACGGTCACATCTGGTCTGGTTAATGACAATGATCTACAAGGTAATCAACTTGTGCGTACTCCATCATCAATTGATGTCAGATTATGTTTTACTCTCTACATTTATAGTATGTCCTGAATGACACCAGACGTTGACTTGAATGACACCCAAGAAACAAAGCAAAAAACAGAGGAAGAGCGCAAGAGAGATCATAGAAATGCACTGAGGAGAGCTTATTATCGGAGGAAAAAGGATCATCTTAAAGCAGATGAAAATCTTCGGCCACTATCTACATCAGGTAAAATATTACCTTTAGTTTCACGTTGACGTACAAAGATTTTTTTTCTCATACCAAAATATTCTTTTAGCGACCATGATGCACGAAGCATAAAGTTTAATGCTTGATCTTAATGCACATGGTTTCTATTTAAGTAGCAAAAGAAGGTTCTAATATTCTTTCATCACTAAATCAGATTGTTCTAATGATGTTTCCACAACGTTTTTCACCAAGCCAACCCTAATAGCCCAAGCTATACAGACTTCTTGCACGATGATGCAACATTACCCCCTTCAACATTAGACGCGTCTGGTGTCACCCATGACAATGACCTAGCTAAGAGGGAGCAGAGAAACTCACGTAGCCGAGCATATTATTAGAAGAAAAAGGATGAACTAACGGTTGATGACAGAGAAGAACTGAACGAAAAGATACGAGGGAAGCGCGTGCAACGCCGCAAAAGCATGTCGGTGATTGAGAAGGGGCAGTCAAGTGCTCAAAGGAAGGCCAGTTATGCTAGAAGGAAAAACACCACGTGCAAAGAATCCCTCGCACTCCCATGTCCAGACCTAGCAAACTCAACCTCTGAATGTCCCGCATCCACCTGCCGTGCAATACCCCTGTCTCGGGCCGCCGAAGATGATTCATCTGATGGCGACCCTCTGACGATCATGCCGAATTACATTGTTGGTACCAATGGTATGAAAATGCTAATGTCCGGTTCTTATGCTCATTCTCATCAACCCTCTTCTGACATGATGTTGTCTATTGTCACATTCGCCATCAGATGATGCAGACGACATCGATGTGTTCCGAGACCGCATCATGGGCGATGAGCCGACACCATCCGACTTGATGGATGAGGAGTACTACATGTTTCGCGACCAAGGTATGGTCAACTTGGGACTATGAAGTCGTGGAGCTTTATTGTAATTATAGTTATTTGTGAATATTGTTTTAAACATCATGTTTCAACAAATGCCCGTAGGATCTGATAATGACACCATGGAGGATGACGAGGAAGCGAGCATGTCGTCTGCTATACCTAGCGAGGTTGATCCATTAGACTTTGTCTACACAAACATCCCAGACACCACTCACATCCTGAAGCTCGACGCAAACTGCAAACACTGCAAGGCCAAAAAGTTTGTGTCTGAGACTGATGGGTTCTGCTGTCGCAATGCCAGATCGAACTTAAGCAACCGGAACCAATCCCAGAGCTGATGAGGCTATGGTCCAACATGGATGCAGATTCTAGACATTTTCGGGAGAACATACGGTTCTTCAACTGGCATTTCGCCTTCACAACCCTTGGCGTCAGCCTTGATGAGAACTACACAAACATGAAGTCTGGGGTGTACACATTCCGGGCACACGACACCATCTACCACAATGTGCATTCGTTCGGGCCTAGCTCCCGTCCAGAACTGTCGGCGTTCTTGGAACGGGGTCCCTAGACTTGCCTGCCTGCGGCCCACAGCGTGGCCAAGCAGCAGGCCGTACGACCCATCTTCGTCAACAAGGCACCCAAGACCCTCGCGAGGGTCCAAGCCTCGCGAGGCGGACGACGCAAGACCTCCTTTGGAGTGGCCTAGCCAGGCAGGCTCACGAGGAGCGGAGATATCAAGGCAAGGCAAACCTCACGAGGCTCTCGTGACATGAGCCATGACGAACGGTACCAGGCGGGTGCCAGGCGGGCGCCAGTGCGCGCAACGTCCCTATTTCCTCTTTGGTGCTAAGGAGGCCAGTGCAGGCGAAGAGTACCGAGGCATCAGGAAAAGGTTGCCATATTGGTGCAACGAGACCCAGACCAGGAGGACGGCAAGGCGGAGATCATCGTGGAGCCCAAGACGGCGTCACCCCAGAGCTTTTCGTAGGCGAAGACCACTTTTGTCAGGATAGCTTGTACTAGCTGTCCCCCTTCAAATTTGCCCGCCGTTGTTGGCTCCCTTCCCGCTCGATATTTGGGAAGAGGACCAGGGCCTCTATAAATATGACTAGCCACCACAGTAGGAGGCAACTGATCCCGAACTGGTTCAGATCATCCTCAACTACACAAGCACAAGAACACCTCAACCTCAGGAGGCCGTTCTTCCCTTGTACTGTTCATCATCAGCCCAAGAGGCAATCCACCACCACCACACTGGAGTAGGGTATTACACCACAACGGTGGCCCGAACCAGTATAAACCTCATGTCTTTCTGTGTTGTGAGTTCGTCGAGTTCGTCCGCGAGATCTTAGCAAGCTAGAGCGTAGATCGGTAGGAGGGGGAGACTTCGCGCGCACCCGAGTGTTCGAACCTTAAGGGTTTGCCGGAACCCCACATCCGACATTTGGCGCGCCAGGTAGGGAGTGCGCCGGAGCTCCTCTCCACCAACCTGCGCCCCGTGCCGCCGCGCTTCGCTCCCATGGCAGGTGCGCCGCCACCCGCCTCTGCGACCGACACCAGCAGCAGGGAGTCTGGGTACTGAGCCCTGGCCCCCGCCCTGCGGCGAGTGCAGTGGCCAGCCAAGTTCAAGCCGGGGATGCCGCCGCGTTACGACGGCGCGGCAGACCCGGCGCCGTTCCTGCAGGCGTACGAGGAGGCCGTCCTTGATGCTGGAGGCGACGACAAGATCATGGCCAACTGGTTCCCCATGGCCCTCGCCGGCGAGCCACGCGCCTGGCTGCTCAACCTCCCGGGGTCCGCGGTGGCGTCCTGGGAGGAACTCCGCAACCTCTTCACCGTGCGCTACGCGGCGCCGGCGCACCACGCAGTCGCGGCGCTGCTGGGTGGCTCTCAAGCACCGCCTTCAGATCGCCACGTCAAGCCTTTCTTCCATCAGATTGGGGCAGCCTCCAAGCGCCCGGGGGCTGCGCCGGGTTGGGCTGCGCCGGAGGCCGACCTCACCTTCGACTCAGAAGAACACCCCGGCTCCACCGCCGGCTCTGGCATGCTCCCAATGCTCTGCACGCCTACCATCTGCAACGTGGCCGTCACCAAGACCCTCATCGACGGCGGTGCCGGCCTCAACTTGCTCTCTGTAGAAGCCTTCAGCCTCCTCCACGTGCCGCCCGAGCGGCTCAACCTCAGCAAGCCTTTTTCGGGAGTGGGTGGTGGAGCTGCCCACTCTCTGGGACAGATCCGCCTCCCGGTCACCTTCGGCACGCGTGACAACTACCACACTGAGCTGGTGGACTTCGACATCGCCCGCATCGGTCTCCCGTACAATGCCATACTCGGGTACCCGGCTCTCGCTCAGTTCATGGCAGCGACTCACCCAGCCTACAACCTCATGAAGATGCCAGGGAGCAAGGGCGTGCTCACCATCAAGGGGGACACTAAGGAGGCCATGACGGTGCTCAGGCTCGCCTTCAAGACCGCGGCAGCAGCGCAGCCAGCCGGCGCCAGTACGCCCGAGGCCAAGGAGACCTCGCCCGCCAAGAAGAAGCAGGTGTTCACCCAAGACAAGGCGGAGACCAAGCAGGTGCCGGTTGACGAGGACGGGTCTTCAGGAGCCACCCTTACCATAGGAACCAGC
This sequence comes from Triticum aestivum, assembly GCF_018294505.1. Classification (NCBI taxonomy): domain Eukaryota; kingdom Viridiplantae; phylum Streptophyta; class Magnoliopsida; order Poales; family Poaceae; genus Triticum; species Triticum aestivum. The sequence continues at coordinate 271,901,221 of NC_057802.1, read as the reverse complement.
CTTGACCCGGGACAAGAAGAAGCTTTGGTGAGGTTTTTGCGCGCAAACAAGGAGATATTCGCGTGGGAGCCCAATCAGCTGGTAGGGGTCCCGAGAGAGGTGATCCAGCATCATCTAAGGGTGTGCCCCAACATGCGCACCGTGAAGCAGCGGGCGAGACGACAGTCCACTGAGAAGCAGTCCTTTATCGTCCAAGAGACACGCAAGCTGGAGGCGGCTGGTACCATTCGAGAAGTTCGATACCCTGATTGGCTGGCGAACCCCGTCGTAGTACCGAAGAAAGGTGGGAAGGAACGGATGTGCGTCGACTTCACCAACCTTAACAAAGCTTGCCCCCAAGATCCGTTCCCCCTTCCGCGCATTGATCAAATCGTCGACTCCACCGCCGAGTGCGACTTGCTATGTTTCCTGGATGCGTACTCTGGATACCACCAAATCAAGATGGCGGTGGAGGATGTGGAGAAGACAACCTTCCTGACACCATGCGGGGTGTACTGCTACACCTGCATGCCCTTCGTCCTGCGCAACGCGGGCGCAACCTTTCAGCGGCTGATGCACATCGCCTTGGGGCGGCAGCTCAGCAGGAACACAGAGGCCTACGTTGATGACATAGTGGTCAAATCTCGCGAGGCGAGGACATTGATTCAAGACTTGGAGGAGACCTTTGAGAGCTTGCGCCAGGTGAACTTGAGGCTTAACCCGGAGAAGTGCGTGTTTGGCGTCCCCTCCGGCAAGCTACTAGGGTTCCTCGTATCCCATAGAGGGATCGAGGGGAACCCGGAGAAGATCAAGGCCATCGAAGACATGAGCCCACCACAGACCCTCAAGGAGATGCAAAAGCTAGCAGGGCGGGTGACCGCGTTAGGGCGTTTCATCTCCAAGCTAGGCGAGCGCGCCTTACCCTTCTTTAAGCTCATGAAGAAGAAGGGCCCCTTCGAGTGGACCCCGGAGGCCGACCGGGCCTTCCAAGACCTCAAGAAATACCTCACCAGCCCCCCGGTGATGGTGGCACCGCGGCCTCTCGAGCCTCTGGTACTCTACCTTGCCGCCACCCCATACTCCGCCAGCGCGGCGCTGGTGGCGGTTCGGGAGGAGCGCCAAGACAAGGGTGTGCCGCGCCAAGCCAGAGCTGATGCAGCGCAGGGTCAGGAAGGCGCAGCAGAGCCATCAGCGGCGGAAGACCAAGCTCAGCAGGGCAACATCGCAGAAGCTCCTGAGGACGGTCAGGTTTCAGGAAACCCTCCACCTTAGGATAGGCCACAATCTCCGCAGGACCCGAGCCTCGACAGTGTGCCAGCCCTCGTCGAGCACCCGGTGTACTTCGTCAGCACCGTATTGCGGGACGCGAGGGCGCGCTACCCCATGCCGCAAAAGCTCCTGCTCGCACTCTTGGTGGCCTCGCGCAAGCTGCGACACTACTTCCAGGGCCACCCCATCAAGGTCGTCTCATCTTACCCATTGGAGAGGGTACTCAGGAGCCCAAACTCAGTCGGAAGGGTCGATGAATGGAACATCGAGCTGCAAGCATTCCAGCTGGAGTTAAGCACTACCAGGGTCATCAAGGGAGCCACGCTCGCCGATTTTGTGGCAGAATGGACAGATGCCCCGGCTCTTGAGGAAGGAGAAGACCGGTCCACCTCCCCAGGATGTGAGGCACCAGACGGCTGGGTCATGTATTTCGATGGCGCCTTCGCGCACCAGGGCGCGGGGGCTGGAGCAGTGCTCATCTCGCCCACTCAGGACAAGCTTTACTACGCCGTGCAACTCTGCTTCCAGCACGGCGAGAAGGTCTCCAACAATATCGCAGAGTACGAAGGCCTCATAGCTGGCCTGAAGGCTACAGCGGCTCTGGGGGTGAGGCGCCTTACCGTCAAGGGTGACTCGCAGCTCCTCGTCAACTTCTCCAACAAAGTGTATGAGCCGAAGGACGAGCACATGGAGGCCTACCTTGCAGAGGTGCGCAAGATGGAAAAGCAGTTCTCGGGCCTGGAGCTGCAGCACGTGCCCCGGGGCACCAACAAGGAAGCCGACGACATCGCCAAGAGAGCATCCAAGCGGCAACCGCAAGAGCCTGGCCTCTTCGAAGAGCGGCTCTTCAAGCCATCAGCTACGCCACCTCTTTCAAGCACGACTCAGCCTCGGGAGGGGCTTCCACAGCCCCCGGCCACGGGAGCCCCAGCCCGCGGCCCAACCTCAGGAGCTCGGCTGCTCTTGGCACTCGAGCCCCAGGAGGAGTGCTGGACCAAGGAATTCAAGGAGTACCTGATGCATGGGACGCTGCCGGAGAAGGAAGAAGACGCGGAGCGCATGGCCCGACAGGCCACGGCATACTGCATTCAAGACCGCGAGTTGTACAGGAAACGGCCGAACGACACCACGCTGCGCTGCATCTCCAGCGACCAAGGAAGGGAGCTGCTGATTGACATACACGGCGGGGACTGTGGACACCACTCATCGTCAAGGACCCTCGTCGGCAAGGCCTTCCGCAGCAGATTCTATTGGCCTACAGCACTCAACGATGCAGCCGAGCTGGTGAAGTCCTGCGAAGCTTGCCAATTCCACGCCAAGCAAATCCATCAGCCCGCTCAGGGCCTCCAAACCATTCCACTCACGTGGTCGTTCGCGGTCTGGGGGCTGGACATCTTAGGCCCGTTCCCACGAGCGCCAAGGGGCTACCGCTATCTCTACATCGCCATCGACAAGTTCACCAAGTGGGCGGAAGTGGAAGCCGTCCGTACCATTCCAGCCGGCTCTGCTATCAAGTTCATCAAGGGCCTCGTGAGCCGCTTCGGGGTCCCCAACCGCATCATCACAGATAACGGCTCACAATTTACTAGTAACCTCTTCAAAACCTACTATGCTAACCTTGGAACGCAGATCTGCTACGCTTCGGTGGCCCACCCCAGGAGCAATGGTCAGGCCGAACGCGCTAACGCTGAGGTCCTGAGGGACCTCAAGACCAGGACCTTCAAGAAGAAGCTGGAGGCCTGCGGCAGGGGCTGGCACGACGAACTCCAGTCCGTGCTGTGGTCCATCCGTACCATCGCTACCAAGCCAATGGGCGAGACTCCGTTCTTCCTTGTCTACGGAGCCGAAGCATTCCTCCCTCACGAGGTCAAGCATCGCTCCGCACGGGTCCTGGCGTTCGACGAAACGCAGCAGGACGCCATGCGGGGGATGGATCTCGTGCTGGGGGAGGAACGCCGACGCGAAGCCGCATTGAGGGCGGCAAGGTACCAACAAGCGCTGCGGCGGTAACACTGCCGCAACATCCGCTCCAGGACGCTCGAGGTGGGCGACCTCGTCCTGAGGCGGGTCCTCTCCAGGGAAGGGCTGCACAAGCTTTCGCCCATGTGGGAGGGCCCGTTCAGGGTCGTCCATGTATCCAGGCCTGCTGCAGCGCGCCTGGAGACGCAGAACGGGATACCCATCCAGAACGCCTGGAACATCCAGCACCTCTGGAAGTTCTATCCATGAAGCAAGGCCCAGAGCCTGAGAAGAAAGGCCTAGAGCCTGTGAAGAAGGCCCGGTGCCTGTGAAGAATCGCCGCCCGTGACACTCTCACGTAATAATGAGTGGGGCTGTACACGCCCCGGAGTCTCAGGAGCGCCGGCCTCAGGCCCTGGGGCTCCCTCCCACGCCTAGTGGACAACACTTAGCTCCGTGCTGGTGAGAAGACATGAAGACTAGATTAGGTGCCGGATGCGGCTTTTCATTTGCTTTCCGTAGGTGGCTCGCTTTTTCTTAATCGGAGTTGCTCTTGGTGTTCGTTGCTGATTTGGTTCCCTAGCCTTTTACTGCATTTTTCGGCTCTAGTTTGCTCATGTTCTCTCTCTCGCATACCTCGTGAGGGGGCTAGGCAGGTGCCCTCACGAGCATTTCTCTTCTCGCGAGCCACCCTCGTTCGAGCCTGGAAGCTGGCACATCTCTCCTAATCCGTGCCCCTCGGGTACCGCGATACAAGGCGCCAAGTCAAGGCTTGGGTGGACGGCAGATCCTTTAGTGCACCCCCTAACGAATGTTTTGCAGTTTCCGAGCAACGCAGACATCTCGTGAGGGAAAGGGCATCCCAAGCACACCAGGTTAAGTTATCTTTGCGCAAAATACAACACGGCATGGGAACGACACGCAAAGTGCATTAACCAAAGAACCACAGTTCGATACACGCCCCTCTGGGACCATACTGGTTTCGTTTTCCGATGCAGGAGAAAGAAAAAGCTAAATCAAAGTAGCGTTGCAGCAATCCGCAGAGGCAGGCCCTTGGCGACGCCCCGAGCCTAGCCAGACCCCTCCTCGCGCTTCACGAAGGCGCGACGACGAGATGACCCGCTGCCTCCTTCGAAGCGGGCGCGGCGGCTGGTCGTAGCCACCGCTGCTGGAGCTGTCACCGGAGGAAGAGCCGACGTAGCTGGAGGAGACGCGGTCGCCGCCGAGGGCAGGCTCGCCCTCGTCCTCATCGCGACCATCACCAAGGCCGAGCACCTCCTCACCATCGTTCGTCTCGGGGCAGCACCCGGCGCGGCGACCATCTTCCCCGAACACCCTCACATAGAGGGTCGATTCACCATCGTACCTGAAGTGGAGGGTGCACCGCCAGCCCAGGCCGCGCGCGCGGGCGAACGTCTGCCAGCCGCGGGCCAGGGCTATGTTGCCCGCGGCGGAAGTCTCGACCGCAACCCAAGAGGCCCTACTGCAGCAGCCATCCGCCTGCAGCCAGAGCCCGCCCGGGCCAGAGGCCGGCAGTTCGCCGGCGAAGAGGCGCGGAAGTTGGAGCCAGTTGCCGGCCGAGCTCTCCGACTAGACAACGAACTCCGGCGATACCTCAGCCGAATGGAAGCGCGGGCGGGGAGGCCGCGCCACCATCGCGCGCCTCCCCTCATCGGCTGAACCACCATGTCCGGTTCTTATGCTCATTCTCATCAACCCTCTTCTGACATGATGTTGTCTATTGTCACATTCGCCATCAGATGATGCAGACGACATCGATGTGTTCCGTGACCGCATTATGGGCGATGAGCCAACACCATCCGACTTGATGGATGAGGAGTACTACATGTTTCGCGACCAAGGTATGGTCAACTTGGCACTATGAAGTCATGGAGCTTTATTGTAATTATAGTTATTTGTGAATATTGTTTTGAACATCATGTTTCAACAAATGCCCATAGGATCCGATAATGACACCATGGAGGATGACGAGGAAGCGAGCATGTCGTCTGCTATACCTAGCGAGGTTGATCCATTAGACTTTGTCTACACAAACATCCCAGACACCACTCACATCCTGAAGCTCGACGCAAACTGCAAACACTGCAAGGCCAAAAAGTTTGTGTCTGAGACTGATGGGTTCTGCTGTCGCAATGGCCAGATCGAACTTAAGCAACCGGAACCAATCCCAGAGCTGATGAGGCTATGGTCCAGCATGGATGCAGATTCTAGACATTTTCGGGAGAACATACGGTTCTTCAACGGGCATTTCGCCTTCACAACCCTTGGCGTCAGCCTTGATGAGAACTACACAAACATGAAGTCTGGGGTGTACACATTCCGGGCACACGGCACCATCTACCACAATGTGCATTCGTTCGGGCCTAGCTCCCGTCCAGAACTGTCCGCGTTCTGGGAACGGGGGTCCCCAGACTTGCCTGCCTGCGGCCCACAGCGTGGCCAAGCAGCAGGCCGTACGGCCCATCTTCGTCAACAAGGCACCCAAGACCCTCGCGAGGCAGACGACGCAAGACCTCCTCTGGAGTGGCCTAGCCAGGCAGGCTCACGAGGAGTGGAGATATCAAGGCAAGGCAAACCTCACGAGGCTCTCGTGACGTGAGCCATGACGAACAGTACCAGGCGGGTGCCAGGCGGGCGCCAGTGCGCGCAGTGTCCCTATTTCCTCTTTGGTGCTAAGGAGGCCAGTGCAGGCGAAGAGTACCGAGGCATCAGGCAAAGATTGCCATATTGGTGCAACGAGACCAAGACCAGGAGGACGGCAAGGCGGAGGTCATCGTGGAGCCCAAGACGGCGTCACCCCAGAGCTTTTCGCAGGCGAAGACCGCTTTTTCAGGATAGCTTGTACTAGTTGTCCCCCTTCAAATTTGCCCGTCGTTGTTGGCTCCCTTCCCACTCGATATTTGGGAAGAGGACCAGGGCCTCTATAAATAGGACTAGCCACCACAGTAGGAGGCAACTGTTCCCGAACTGGTCCAGATCATCCTCAACTACACAAGCACAAGAACACCTCAACCTCAGGAAGCCGTTCTTCCCTTGTACTGTTCATCATCAGCCCAAGAGGCAATCCACCACCACCACACTGGAGTAGGGTATTACACCACAATGGTGACCCGAACCAGTATAAACCTCGTGTCTTTCTGTGTTGTGAGTTCGTCGAGTTCGTCCGCGAGATCTTAGCGAGCTAGAGCGTAGATCGGTAGGAGGGAGAGACTTCGCGCGCACCCCAGTGTTCGAACCTTAAGGGTTTGCCAGAACCCCACATCCGACAAGAACATCTGCAGTTGTACTTCTATGATGACGACCCAACCATAACTCATCGTAAGGCGGCCACCAAGCAATTAGACCAGGAAGTCGTGAAGAAGTTAGTAGACATACTCAAAGAAAACCCGTACTCCCAGCAATTTAGGAGTTTGGGTGCACACAAGGACAACCTCGATGATTATAGGATAGACCTAAACACCGATAAGAGGCTTGACCAAAGAAAATATAATAGACCGTTGTCATCTGAGGTCGCTGCAATTTGGGTTGAGGGCAACGACCTAGCAAAAAGGTATGACCGGAGGATAACACTTTGTGGTAACAACAACGAAAGGCACAGTATACGTGTGACCTCCGGAGCATATGACCCGTTGTCTTATCCCCTATTATATCCAAGGGGGGAACTAGGTTGGCATCCGAAGCTACCTAAACGTAATGTTCCTTGGGAGGTTGTACTACATCCTCAACTGGGCCATGATGATGATGAGGATGCAGGTATGCTGTCTGCGTCCCATTTTGTTACAAATAATATCTTATTTTTCAAAAATATCCTCATTTTGATGGTACTCAATCATGTGCAGAGGGGAATAGCAGGTTGTGCGTCTCTCTCAGAGACTACTACTGTTACATGCTGCAGACACGGCCTGCGATCTTCAGTCCCATACTCTATGGAGCACGCCTGCTGCAGCAATGGGCGGTCGACATGTACGTCAAGATTGAGAGTTGTCGGTTGAGGTGGTATAGGAAGAACCAGACGCAGATTCGTGCCGACTTGTATAAAAGAGTTGTTGATGCGATCACCACTCCGACAATCCATGTATCCCGAACATTTGTCCCTCTCTCTCTCTCTGTGTGTGTGTCCCACTGACGTTAAATGAGACATGCAAGTTACACCTCCACGGTTGTCTAATATCTCTGTACCATTCTAATAACAGCTGAACCTTTATTTGGCACTGCTCGAACCTTGCACAATTGTATGCATGCACTCTTTTTATTTGGACCGGGCACCTTTTATTGCATGAATGTTATGCGCCTCGGGCAGACCCTAGTCGAGTGGTTCCCTCTGGCGGTCTGCCGACACTCCCGACAGTCCATATATCCCGAACGTCTTTCCGTCTCTCACATTGTGTGTGTGCGCGCGCGGGTGTGTGTGTGTGCGCACGCGTGCGCGCACGAGTGTGTGTGTGTGTTCCTCCGACGGTAAGTGAGACATGCAGGTTACACCTCCACAGTGGTCTAGTATCGCCGTGCCATTATAATCACTCATGAACCTTTATTTGGCATTGCTCAAACCTTGCACAATTGTGTGCATGCACTCTTTTTATTGGACCGGACACCTTTTATTGCGTGAACGTTATGCCCCTCGGGCACCACCCTAGTCGAGTGGTTCCCTGACGGTCCGCCATCACTCCCGACAGTCCATATATCCCGAACATCTGTCCATCTCTCTCACTCCTTGTGTGTGTACGCGCGCGCACTTGTACGTTATGCCCTCGGGAGCGGTCCGGACTCCCACTAAGCTCCACCATGTGTTGTCTTCGGTTTGCGGAAAAAAAAACGCGCCCGGACCGCGCCGCGGAGTGATACAAAATCTCATTGCGTGGCTTTCGCGGTCCGGACGTATGTGGGGGGTTTGAGGGTCAGCGTTGAAGATGCCATAATTCTCATTCTACTTTTTATCTTTTTTTAGATGGCACCATCCAAGAACTAAACAGAAAATAGAAGTCATAAGCTAATAGGTTACCATCGTAAAAAAATAAAGATAATAGGTTCTCTATTTGAAAAACGCTAGTAGTCAACCGACCGATCTTTCCTCTCACATCCATCACGTTCTACACTTGACACACGCCTTGATGGCCAGCGCACCGCTTCTCTCCTTTATCTTGATGGGCCAGCGCACTGCTTCTCTCCTTCATCCCTATCTCAAAAGAAATGGACGTACTTTTTTATCTCTCCTATCCATGTGTTGGATCTCATCTGACCATGCGGAGCGCTCCGTACACTACTAGGGAAAAGCCTAGTAGTAGCGCGGGCACCCGCGCTACTACTATGGCGTTACAGCTAACTTGTAGTAGTAGCGCGGGTGCACCTGCGCTACTACTACGTCTGTTAGTAGTAGCGTGGGTGCCACCCGCGCTACTACTATTAATTTCAAAAACAAAAAAAATTCTCGATCCCGTGCGTGCTGTCAATGGCAGCAATGCTTCGATCCAACGACACTAGGGGTCGCCAGAGCTGCGGAAGGGCAGAGGCAGACAAGATCCGGCGCCAGCTGCTGCAGAGGGCCCGGATCCATGGCTGAGCAAGGCGGCGGCGTGGGGCTCCTCTTCGCAGCCAAGGTAGCGAGCTCCTGGTCGTCCATGGCGATGACCTGCACGGGCAAGGACATGGGAGGGTGAGTGAAACCAGAGGGCAGAGGGAAAAAGAGAAAGAAGGGAGAGAGGAAGGAGACAGAGGAAGCATCGGGCTAGTCGTTGGTGGTGAGGTGCTCCGGTGTGGTGGCGGGAGGCGAGGGGGAAGACCGGCGAGTTCCTGGATGCCAGCGGCACGAGGCGACGGCCTCGTTGTGCGCCATGGAGGAGGAGACGCGCATGGGCAAGAGCACCATGGGAGAGCCTATCGAGAGAGAGAGGAGGAGAGGGACGGGGGAGAGGAGTGATTTGGACGAGGAGATGGGGATTTCAGGGCTGATAAAAAACCCAGTACTTTGTAGTAGCGCGGGTTTTTACCCCTCGCTACTACTATGGCATGCTCCGATGGGGCACGGTAGAGACCGCTTAGTAGTAGCGAGGGGTAAAAATTCACGTTACTACTATCAACTTAGTAGTAGCGCGGGTTTATAACCCTCGCTACTACTATGGCATGCCCCGGGGGCACGGTAGACACTGCTTAGTAGTAGCGCGGGTTAAAAACCAGCGCTACTACTATCAACTTAGTAGTAGCGAGGGGTAAAAACCCGCGCTACTAGTAAGTAGCAGTAGCGAGGGGTATAAACCCGCGCTACTAGTAAGCGTCTGTGTATAAGCTTTTCCCTAGTACTGGTACTGCAGTTCTTGCAGCTCAGCACCTGTTTCAAAAAGGCATACCGCAATAAATGCGGTGATGCAGAGACCACGGGGGCTCTCTCCGTTGCAGCCGTCGGCGTTCTTGCAAGTTTTCGCAACAACAATCTTGTTGCAGGAATACATACAAAAAGCTAGAGATGTCGGGTCCTATTGCAATGGAGGTTTTGCAACAAGAGTCTTGTTACAGAAAAATAGAGAAGAAGTTTTGCATTAAGTGTCTTGTTGCAGAAATAAAGAAAATGTTTTGCAACAAGGGTTTTGTTGCAGTAAATTAAAGAAAAGAATATTTTACAACAGATGTCTTGTTGTAGAAAATTAGAAAAGAAGAGATTTTTATAACACGGCTCTTGTTGCAGAAAGTTAGAGAAGAAGAGGTTTCCTAACAAGAGCATGGTTGCAAGAAATTATAGAACAAGAACGATGGCCTCGTACAATCGGACGGCTCGAGAGGCGGCAGATCTTTTCCGGCCGACGCGTAGCACCGCCCTTTCTATTTTCACTACCATTTGCCACGAAAATGGTTTTACTCCATCTGCAGGTTGTGCTTGTGCAATTATATTAGTCAAAAAAGGGGGGGAACGTTAACGTGTTTTGCAAGGTTCGCCAGATCAAGCCAAGGAGTAAACTCACGGGTTCGCCAGATGTGCCTACTCCTGTTGATGGAAGGGTAAAACAACGACCCGTGGCCTACGTCCTGGAATCCTGGGATCAGAGATTACCTGGCCTATTCTGTCAACGCTACTTTCTATTCGTATTTCTGCAGCGAATCTTGAGCCGGTCCGTGATGCCACAGGGAGACTTGTGAAGGGGAAAGAGAGGCCACCGGCCTTTAGTTCGTTTGTTTGTGTTCTGAACCCAGATGGCCCGACTGACACACACCACCGGAGTATATGACAACTAGCCTCTCATCTATTTGCTAAAAAAAAACTAGCCTGTCATCTCACACTTACAAGTGGGTCCCCAGCTTACCCCACAGTCAGAGAGATGTGGCTATTAAGCCAATCCTTCGACGACCATCTCATGGACGGAACAGTTTACCTTGAAGACTTGTTGTGGCCCTTCTCCAGCCTTTCTTCAGCCGTAGCTTCAAGTTCAGTTTCTGTTGCTTCACTTCAGCATGGGATGAACCATGCTCTGTAGCTGCTGTCGCCAATGCTTCAGCATGCGCCCGGCGTTTGGCTCACTTGCGCGCCATGCGAGGTGTAACAATCAAGGCGCTGAAACAAGAGAGCAATGAACGGATGTACATTTTTTTCTGTAACTGGAAATCCCGAACAGATCAGTTAAAGCCTGCCGGTCTGAACAAACTCCGGCCGATATGCGGGTCTTGCTGCTTTTATGCCTCGAACAGATCCGCTAAAAGCATGGCGGTCCGTACAAAAATACGAGGGGACACAGATATGCGCCCCTCTGCCGCTATATGCACAGGACAAGGGGACATTTAGGGTTAGCCCCTCGGATCCCCTCCGCCGCTAGGTTTAGAGCACTCCGGCGAGCAATTTGCCGTGCCTCTCTCCTTTTTCACCGTCGACGAGAGATCCATGGTAGGCGGATCTAGCTGTGGCGGCCACGCCAACACTGGTGGAGGTCGAGGCGGCATGGTCATGCGGTGCCTGGCGCCGAGCAAGCGCGCCCGCCACGAAGCCCAGCAAGCGAGCTCGATCCGCACCGTTGTGACGCTCTCCAGCTCTAGCGGCGATGAGGACAAAGGGCAGCGCGGGTGGAGGTCGACGCAGGCGCAGGTGTGGACGGCTCTCCCGGAGAGGCGGTCGAAACGCGTGGGATGCGTTCGATGTGCTCGGTGCCGCGCCGCCGACAAAGAGCGTCTTGCCGCTGAGCGCGCGGTGGCGGCCGGCGAAGAAGGGGCTCCACACCGCCTCGAAGCCGCCTAGAACGAGCACCGGAGGGTTGGGTTCTACTATTTAATCCTTTCGGTATATGTCATGAACTTGTCTTCGCGTGAACTGTGTTTGTGGAGAACTGCCCCGTGATCTCGAACAAATTCTCATATGATTTTTTTGAATTATCTTGTATCATTTAGGGTATCTGTTCCGACTGAAGCATTTATTACCCGTAAAACCATATTTGGGGTATCGCTAACTGGTTTTACAGTTTGAGATTTTAGTGGATCTGTTCCGGCTGAAGCATTTGCTACCCGTGAAATCAGATTCGGTGGTACCACAAACTAGTTTAACGGTTTGGGATTTTAATGGATTTGTTCCGGTTGAAGCGTTTGCTACCCGTGAAACCAGATTCGGTGGTACCGCAAACTGGTTTAACGGTTTGGGATTTTAGTGGATCTGTTCTCGCTGAAGCATTTGCTGCCCGTAAAACCTGATTCGGGGTACCGTAAACTGGTTTAATGGTTTGGGATTTTAGTGGATCTGTTTTGGTAGCATTTGCTACCCGTAAAACCAGATTCGAGGGTACCGCAAACTGGTTTAA
>NC_057802.1:271866241-271888777 GCF_018294505.1 Triticum aestivum | reverse complement strand
AAACCAGATTCGGGGGAACCGCAAAATGGATTAACGGTTCGGGGTTTTAGTGGATCTGTTCTGGCTGAAGCATTTGCTACCCGTAAAACCTGATTCGGGGGTACCGCAAACTGGTTTAACGGTTTGGGGTTTTAGTTGATCTGTTCCGGCAGCATTTGCTACCCGTAAAACCAGATTCGAGGGTACCGCAAAATGGTTTAATGGTTTGGGATTTCAGTGGATCTGTTCCGGCTGAAGCATTTGTTACCCGTAAAATCAGATTCGGGGGTTCCGCAAAATGGTTTAACGGTTTGGAATTTTAGTGGATCTATTCCGGCTGAAGCATTTGCAACCCGTAAACTTCTACGGTTTGAGATTTTTGTGGATTTGCTAGATATGCTCTACTATATTTTCCATCTATGTATCTTTCTCCCTCCGTTTTCTCTTCTTTTTTTTGCGGGTGGTTTTCTCTTTACTTCTACGTGACAGACAGATTGAAAAAATCGTTTTGCTGAGCATCCAATTTTGACTGAAAAAGTCCAAGTGTCATTATTTGTGCTATTTAACAACAATGTGTAGTAGGTAATACATTGGCTGAGGGAAAGATAGGGAAAGGAGCACACATGACCCGGTGAGCACGAGCTCCTGTCGTGGCTAACTGGACCAGCTAGGAATCCCTCCATGTAGAAAACAAATCGCTTGGATAGTGTATCATGTCAGGGACACGGCTGCAGCATTTCACTAAGTACAAATATGGCAAACGCAACGGATGTAAACTATATTTAGTACATGCAGTTTTGACCAGGTGAGCATCACGCCACGGCCAAAGGGAGTCCACCGGTGAGCAGCACCATGCCAGCCAAGCAAACTATTCTGGACACACTTTAGGAATCCAACCAATATAACTTTCGAAAATCTAGCAGACCAGCTTTAAAGGGAGACCCCTCTGCTCACCCTACAGGGGGAGTAAACATGCCCAGAAGTCCCACAGAAAAAGTAGAGAGAAATCGGTTAGATGATATCAGACTGTACAAAGATTATAGCAGCCAGAGCGCGTATGCTGCCGGACGTCGACAATCGGTCGCCACGCCATGCCATAGCTAGTAGCCTAGTACATCCATCAGAGCATGCGTACTCGCTGGTTGTATCATGCCTACTCACTGGCCGCCTCGGTCAATCACTGAAAGCTGAATAAAACTGTTGCTTGTTGATGATTTGGTGCGGCATACAAGAGTATATAAGAGGGTACAAACCGACTTGGGGTAGGGGTACAAAACTGACTTGGACTAGAAGTCGTATACCATAATGACTACTCTAACACCCCCCCGCAGTATCAACGGCAGGCTCGACGACGTTGAGACTGAAACAGATATCTTGAAACGGCTTAGTAGGCAGTGCCTTGGTGAAAATGTCAGCAAACTGAGCCGTAGAAGGAACATGAAGCACCCGAACCTGACCAAGAGCAACCTTTTCACGAACAAAATGAATATCAATCTCAATATGCTTTGTGCGTCGGTGTTGAACTGGATTGCTGGTCTGTAGACTGCTGATATGTTGTCACAGTAGACAATAGTGGCCTGCTCAATAGGCCTGTGTAGCTCGGAGAGTAACTGCCGAATCCAGATTGTATCTGCAACGGCATGTGCCACAGCGCGATACTCAGCCTCGGCCGACGAACGTGAGACTGTAACCTGTCTTTTCGAAGACCAAGAAATCAAATTGTTACCAAGAAAAACACAAAAACCGGAAGTGGACCTTCGAGTGTCAGGACAACCAGCCCAGTCTGCATCAGAGTATGCGGTAAGCGAGTTTGGGGAAGAATTATTGAGGTGGAGACCATGATTGAGAGTTCCTTTTAAATACCGAAGAATGCGTTTAACATGATTATAGTGAGGAACCCGGGGATCATGCATATAGAGACATGCTTGTTGAACAGCAAAAGAGATTTCAGGACGAGTAATGGTGAGATATTGGAGAGCACCTGTTAGGCTACGATAGAGAGTAGGATCGGAAAAGGGTTCACCGGTAGCCGAAAGTTTAAAACTAGTATCGACAGGAGTGCGAGATGATTGACAGTCAAGCATACCAGCACGATTAAGAAGATCAAGAATATACTGGCGTTGGGAAAGAAAAAGGCTGGAGGAATCTCGAACAACAGCAATGCCTAAGAAATGATGAAGGAGTCTTAGGTCAGTCATAGAAAATTCAGATCTAAGAAGAGAGACAATATGATCTAAGAACTTTTGAGAGGAGGCGGTAAGAATGATATCATCTACATAGAGAAGTAAATAGGCAGTGTCAGAAGTTTGATGATACACAAAAAGAGAGGTGTCGGAGAGAGATGAGTGAAACCTATTGTTTGAATGAAGGAGGAGAAGCGTTGAAACCAAGCTCGTGGGGCCTGTTTAAGACCGTAGAGAGATTTCTGAAGAAGACATACATGAGTTGGAAAGGATGGATTTTCAAAACCCAGAGGTTGCTGGCAGTAGACAGTTTCTTGAAGGGAACCATGGAGGAAAGTATTTTTAACATCAAGTTGGTGAATGGGCCATGAAGAGGAGACAACAACACTAAGAATGGTGCGAATGGTGCTAGGTTTAACAACAGGAGAGAAGGTTTTTTCATAATCAATTCCTTGTTGCTGAGAAAAGCCACGACAAACCCACCTGGCTTTATATCGTGAGAGGCTCCCATCGGAGTGGAACTTTTGGCGAAAAATCCATTTGCCAGAAACAATATTTGTATTGAGAGGACGAGGAACAAGTTGCCAGGTGTTGTTTTGAAGTAAAGCATTATATTCTTCTTGCATGGCAGCGGCCCAATTGGGATCAAGTAGAGCAGTTTTGTAATTCTTTGGAAGAGAAGTGAGAGATACGGAGGTATGAAGGTTTAGGCGGTCTTGAGTTTGATGAAATCCTGATTTGGCCCTAGTACGCATGCGATGATCATTAATCGGGGCTGCTGTAGGAATAGCACGAGGGGGTAAGGTGGGTACTGGTGAGTCTGGCGCAGCGGAAGAGTCGGACGAAGGAGTAGGGCTGGTTGGTGGAGTGGGAGCTGGGCTGGGTGGTGGAGTGGGAGTAGGGGCCGGGGGTGTTGGGGAGGGAGCAGGGGTCGGGGGTGTTGGGGACGTCTCGGGTGGGGTGAGTGTATGGTTGTGATTGGCTATGGTGGGTGTTAATGGTGGTGGTGATAAGTTGTGTTCGGCAGGTAGGGGAGTATATAGTTGGAAAGGACGGGGAGAGGGGGTGTTTGCGGAGCTAGGGGTGTTGGATGGTGTAGTAGTGCGTTGTGAGAAAGAAAAAATGTGCTCAGCAAACGTGACATGACGAGAGACATGAACGTGTCCGGTGTGAAGGTCGAGATAGCGATAGCCTTTGTGTTCGTCAGAGAAGCCGAGAAAAGCACATGGGATAGAGCGTGGTGACAATTTATTTGCAGAAGTGGCGTAGGCATTGGGAAAACAGAGACAGCCGAAAACACGAACCGCGGAGTAGTCGGGGTGGGAAAGAAAGAGGGAATAATAGGGAGTAGTGTTGGGTTTAGTTTTAGAAGGTCGAATATTTAAAAGGAAGGTGGCCATGTGTAGGGTTTCAGCCCAAAACTTGGGAGGCATAGATGATTGAATGAGGAGAGTGCGAACTATATCATTGAGGGTGCGAAGAGAGCGTTCTGCTTTACCATTTTGAGGGGAGGTGTAGGGACATGAGAACCTAAGCAGGATGCCATGTTGTAAGAAGAAAGTACGATTTTTAATGTTATCAAACTCGCGACCATTGTCACATTGGATAAAGCGAATTGGGAAGAAGAAGTGAACAGACACATAGCGTTGAAAATTAAGGAAAAGAGAATGGACCTCGGATTTGTTGCGTAGAGGAAAAGTCCAGACAAAGTGGGTGAAATCATCTAGGATAACAAGGTAGTATTTAAAACCCGAAACACTTGCAATGGGAGAGGTCCATAAATCACAATGTATTAATTCAAAGGGATAAGTGCTACAAGAACTAGAGGAACTAAAGGGAAGACGCACATGTTTGCCTAATTGACAAGACTCGCAAAACACAGAATTATGAGAGTCCCTATTACATGGTATGGTAAATTCACTAAGCATAGAAGCTAAGACGGCGGGGTTGGGATGGCCCAAGCGACGATGCCAGAGATCGATGGAGGCCAGCATGGATGTTGGAGGGGTGGCGGCAGGAACTCCATTAAGAGAATAAAGATCACCGGAGCTATTGAAGCGAGCGATCTCGGCCTTGGTCAGGTAATCCTTCACAGATAAACCAAAAGGGTCAAATTCAGCCGAAACTAGATTGTCGCAAGTAAATTGGCGAATAGAGATAAGATTTTTAATGAGGGCGGGTGCAACTAGAACATCGCGAAGTAAAAGAGGTTTGGTGGAAGAAGGAAGTTGAGCCTGACCAACACAATATATAGGAATAGATGATCCATCTCCAAGGATAATGGAAGGGAAAGGAGATTTAGTGCAAGAAGATAACCAATTAGTAGATGCAGACATATGACTAGAGGCCCCTGAATCAAAGATCCAATCCGTACCTGAGTTTCCTTGTGCAGCAAAGTTATTCATGGCCTGGAGAAAGGCAGCTTGATCCCAGCTCGGCGTTGCAGGTGAGGGTGGCGTCGGAAGCAGTGCCGGCGGATACGATGGTGAAGGCAGTAGGGCCGGCTGGGGAGTGTAGTAGGCATTGGCCGGCTGTGGTGGGGGTGGCGTCGGGAGCAGGGCCGGCTGAGGTGTGTAGTAGGCGCCGCCGTCGGTGCTGTAATGACCATAAGGAGCATACGTCGGGGCGGCGTGATAGGCATTGGCCGGCTGTCGGGGGTTGAGAACCCCGGGAGCACCAGTAGGCGGCCGAAGGCCGGGTTGCCAGGCACCTGAGTATGCCGGCGGAGCGCCGAGGGTGGACGGAGCGGACCAGGGCATGGGCCATGCTTGAACAAGCCCCGTCCAAGGATCATGAGGAGGCCGCCATGCAACCGCAGATGGAGCACTGGTGGGTGGTGCAGGACTCGGTGCTGGTGATGTCGTAGGCGGAACCGAACGAGTCGACGGCGGCCTGTAGATAGGGTTTTTGCCGCGGTAGTTCGGACTAGGACGCCAGCCTGGGGGCGGTTGAACAGATGACGATGCGGACGGCCCAGCGGCAGGAGCCGGCCTGGAAGGCGGCGCTGGTGTAGACGACAGAGGAGGATGAGCCGCAGCATGAAAGACCTTGGGGCGAGAGTCCTTGCGAGCTTGTGTTTCCACCGCGAGTTGTAGCAAGGAACGAACTTCAGCGAAGGTAGGAGGGGGCCGTATCATCGGTATGAACGAGGCTTGCTTGTCAAAGTCTTCGCTGAGGCCGCCGACGACGATATTGATTAGCTGTGAGTCGCTAACTGTATCGCCGAGTTCACGGAGCTCATCACCAATGGTCTTAACGCGCTGGCAGAACAGGTTCACCGGGGCGTCTCCTTGCACCATATTGCGAAGCTCGGTGTGGAGAGCGTTTTTCCGAGCGTCGGTGTTGCTTTGGAAGAGCTGACGGAGGGAGTGCCAGATGTTGACAGCGGTGGCGCCGTCGTGATCGAGCATGTTGAAGATCTCGGTGGTGATGCGGGTGTAGAACCACTGGACGATCGCGAGATCGTCTTTCAACCATTGCGGATCGTCGGGGCGGGGAAGACAGTTGGCGGCGACATGCGAGCGCAGGTTGCAGCGGCCGAGGTGGAGATCGAAGAGATGTCTCCAATGGTAGTAGTTGTGGGCGGCAAGATCAAGAATATGGGGATGTAGGGGCTGACGTCGGAGATTTTGTCAGCAAGAGATATTGGTGCGGCGAGGATGGGTGCAGGGTAGTTTTGTGGAGCTATGGTGAGAGCCGAGAGAGAAGCGGCCGCGGCGTTGTCAGCCTTGGCGATGAGTGCGGCCCGGCGCTCGAAGTAGCCGGGCGGCGGCGGTGGCGTTGGCGGAGCCATACCCTAAACCCTAGGACCTGTTGAGGATATAGACCTGGGAGTCACCCGCCAGGAGGGCCGGGTTACACTAAGGGTCATTGCCAGAAGCCCGGAGCTAAGTTTCAAGATAATGGGCCAGAGATGGGCTGAGACCCGGCGATGGCTTATTGCCCATAGTTATCATCATTGTTATAGTAGACTTGTAGTGTAAGGCAAGTATTGTTTAGAGTCCGAGCCGGACACTCTTATGAGCCGGCCGGGACTCTAAGGGCCGCTGGGTGCCAACCTCCCTATAGAAAGGGACGACCCGGCTGCGGTTTAGGGGCGACAACAATCTGATCGAGAGCCGGGCATAGCTGTTTAGCTCCCTGGTTATCGAAACCCTGATTAATACCACCTCAACTGGACGTAGGCTTTTACCTTCACCGTAAGGGGCCGAACCAGTATAAACCCTCGTGTTCCTTGTCCCACTTAACCCCTTCAAGCTTCCCAATTGCGATGGCTCCACGACTAAGTCCTAACCCGAGGACATCTGCCGTGACAATTCCACGACAGTTGGCGCCCACCGTGGGGCTGGCGCACGGTGGATTTGAGTTCTTGAAGGGCAGCTTCGAAGAGCTCAAGGGATACGCTGTGGGCCGGATGACCAAAAGTCGTCGCGGCAAGCTCTACATCGACGATGCGGACTGGGGCCTCGACGCCGGCTCAGTGGAGTACGGGTACCGGGTCCCCTTCGGTGGAATTCATGTCTTCATCGGCAAGATTGGAGAGCCGGGCCCCGAGCCGGATCTCCGCGCCGGTCTCATCGAAACGGCTCAGCGCGCACGACCCGCCCGGGCCCGGCCTGCCTTAAAGCGCGCTTTTGTGGGATGCATCCACGGAGGGCCCTCTGATCCATCTGGGTCTGGGGATGAGGCGGCCGCCGGCTCTGACGGCGAGTCGGCTGCTGATGAGTCAAACTCGTTGTACCAACTTCAAGATGGCAGGCTCATGAGTTATTCCGATGGCAGCAGTATTCCGGACCTTTTTGAGCCGCCAAGTCAGGTTGGAGTTTTTATGGCTGGTGCGCAGCCTGTTCAGAACCCCGCTTCCGGATCGGAAAACCCGGTGCCTTCCCCGGCTCAGGTGCTGATGGATCTCACGGATAAGATGACGGCCCTGTTAACCGCAACGGTCGACCCGGCGGATCAAGTTCAGCATGATGCGGCGGTGGCACAGCTAAAATTGGATCTGATAAAAGCTAAAGAGGACCTTGCAGCGGAAGGGATCAGACTGGCTGCGGAGCGGGCGGCTCTCGATGCCCGGACTCAGCTGATTCAGGCGCAGTCCTTCCAACTCACGATGGGTCAGAACGCGGCCAATGAGGTCATGAGAAGGAGGCATCAAAAGGCTCAATCTCGACTCCCGCCGGTTTACGATCCGCGCAACCTCTTCAACACACCGGGTGCAGGGTCTAGTCACCCGCCGGGGGTCGTAGCATCCGGATCTGGACCCCTTATTCAACCACGAGTGATGGGGCCTCCCCGGGGGCCCCCCGCCCCGCCTCAGTATGTGCCAATACCCCCGGGCCATTATAATAACCCGCTGGAGAACATGGTCGCCGCAGCGGCACGGCTGGCGGCTCTGCCCGTTGATGGCGACTCTCCGACGGCTATTGAGACCCGCCGGGTCAGAGAACTCCTCCAGACAGCGCTGGCGCAGCAAGAGGCGTACTCCTACAACCGGGATAGGATCCATTCAACCCCTCGTCCAGGGCAGAGCCCGAGTTACAGCCGGCACATGGTCTCGGCGACCGGCTCAAGTAATGTCCGACGCCATGACCCGCCCCCTGGTCATGGCCCGGCTCATAATGGAGCCTTCTACGTAGCAGACCAAGCACGCCAGGAGGTGGAGCAGGCGCCTCAAGTGATGGCTTACCAGACCCCCCCGGCTTATCCGACGATGTCCGTTGATGCGGGTATCCCTACTAGAACCGGGGGTGTCCCGTGTTTGATGCCAGCTATCCGTAATGAACGTCTACCCAAGGACTTCAAAGGACCTAGGAAGGTGCCTAACTATACAGCAGACTTACAGCCGGTAGCCTGGATCGAGAGTTATGAGATGGCTATGGAATTGCTGGAAGTCAGCGAGGCGGCCATGGCCAAATATTTCACCATGATGTTAGATGGAACTGCCCGCACGTGGTTGAAAGGGTTACCACCGAACTCCATTGGGTCTTGGGCTGAGCTGAAAGCCCGGTTCATTCAAAACTTCAAAGATACCTGCAGGCAATCTATGTCAATCGTGGATCTGACTAACTGTAAGCAGCAGGAGGGTGAATCCACGACCCATTGGGTTCGCCGGGTCAAGGAGATCATACATTCATCGGATAAGATGGATGCCGGCTCTGCAGTCTTAATGTTGGAACAAAACTGTCGCTTTGTGCCCCTAAAGATGAAACTCGGGCGGCTTAAGCGTGACTGTACTGATATGGGTACACTGATGGCAGCTCTTGTCAAGTACGCCGATTCCGATGGTACCAAGGATCCCCCTTCAGATGATGAAAGGGCAGGGAAGGGAAAGAAGAACGGCAACGGCAAGGGTCCTCAGTTTAGCCCGGGGAACCAAGGAGGAGGCAAGCGCAAGGCCGATGGCAGCCTAGAGTTTGTAGCCAACACCAACTCTCAAGGTAATAACCAGCGACGCAAGGGGAGGCCCCCTCCCCGAGGCGGCGGGTCAGGACCTTCTCTGGAACAGCTGTTGAATGAACCTTGTCCGAGACACGGTTCTAGAGAGAAGCCGGCGACTCATCTGTGGAAGGATTGTGCTATCATGAAGGCCTTTAAAAACTACAATGGTCCGGGTGGCGGCTCAGGCGCCGGCGGCTTTCATGGCCCGGGCGGCGGGTCAAATTCCGGTCCTCAGAACGGTCAAGGGGGCTTTAATCAACAGTCTGGTCAGGGTCATCAACAGCAACAGGGGGGCTATCAGACCAACCCAAAGCAGCTTAGCGGTGGACAGTATCACGTGTTCACCACTAGTTTGTGCAAACGAGATGAGAAGCTTCACAAGAGGGCTGTTAATGCTGTTGAGCCGGCGGTTCCACGCTACTTACGGTGGTCGGAGCAGCCCATAGTGTGGAGTAGGGAGGATCACCCTCCCCGGGTGGATAACCCGGGCCACCTGGCCTTAGTGGTGGCTCCTCAAGTGGGAGGCTATAAGTTCACAAAGGTACTCATGGATGGAGGCAGCAGCATCAACATCCTCTATTATGAGACTTTCCGTCGTATGGGGCTAGTTGATAAGAACCTCAGCCAGTCAAATACTATCTCCATGGTGTGGTACCCGGTAAATCGGCTTATCCAGTCGGCAAGATCGAACTGGAAGTGGCCTTCGGTGATGAGAACAACTACAGGGTGGAGAAGTTGACCTTTGAGGTGGTCAAGATAAGAAGTCCTTACCACGCCATATTTGGACGGCCGGCTTATGCCAAGTTCATGGCACGGCCGTGTTATGTGTACTTACAACTCAAGATGCCGGGTCACAACGGGACCATTACGGTTCACGGCAGCCGGAAAGTGGCTCTGGAGTGTGAGGAAGGTGATGCGGCTTATGCAGAGTCTGTTTGTGCCACAGAAGAGTTGAAATTTTATAAAGACAATGTTGACCCAACAGATATGACCTCTCTGAAAAAGCCAACCATGGAGAATGAACCAGCAATGAAGTTTAAATCAGCTGATGAGACTAAACTTGTTGATTTTGTTCCAGGTGACTCGTCTCAGCAGTTCAGCATCAGTGCAAATCTGGACCCGAAATAGGAAGGCGCGCTCATCGAGTTCATCCGTGAGAATAGGGACATCTTCGCATGGAAACCTTCTGACATGCCAGGTGTACCTAGAGAACTCGCTGAGCACACTCTCAATGTTGATCCAAAATTTAAGCCGGTCAGACAGTTCCTTCGACGGTTTAACGAAGAGAGGCGGAAGGCTATTGGTGAAGAAGTGGCCCGGCTTTTGGCGGCTGGGTTCATTGTTGAGGTTTTTCACCCAGAGTGGTTGGCTAACCCGGTGCTTGTACTTAAGAAGAACGGCACCTGGCGGATGTGTGTGGACTACACGGACTTGAACAAGGCGTGTCCGGCTGATCCTTTTGCTCTCCCCCGTATTGATCAGATCATTGATGCTACGGCAGGTTGTGCACGCTTAAGTTTCTTGGATGCCTATTCCGGGTATCATCAGATTAAGATGGCAGTTAAGGACCAGGAGAAGACGGCGTTCATCACTCCCTTTGGAGCCTTCTGCTATGTCTCTATGCCCTTTGGGCTCAAGTGTGCGCAGGCGACTTACCAGCGTTGTGTACAGAATTGTCTCCATAAACAGATCGGGCGCAATGTTCACGCTTACGTGGACGATATCGTGGTTAAGTCCATCAAGGAGGAAACCCTGATAGATGACTTAAGGGAAACCTTCGATAATCTCCGGGTCTACAAGATGATGCTTAACCCGGCCAAATGTGTTTTTGGTGTTCCTGCGGGCAAGCTATTGGGCTTCTTGGTTTCTGACAGAGGAATTGAAGCTAACCCGGAGAAGATCAAAGCTATCACTTCTCTAGCTAAGCCGGCATGTATAAATGATGTTCAGCGTTTGGCAGGTCGCATCGCTGCTTTAAGCCGGTTCATAAGCCGCTTGGGTGAGAAGGCTATGCCCTTATATCAGTTGATGAAGAAAACGGATAACTTTGTCTGGAATGATGCAGCTAATACCGCCTTCGAGGATTTGAAAAAGCAACTGGCAGAGCCCCCCGTCCTTGCTGCTCCGGTTGATAAGGAACCCTTGCTACTGTATGTGGCGGCAAACACACGAGCCGTCAATGTGGCTATGGTGGTGGAGCGTAAGGAGACGGGTAGGGAGCATCCGGTTCAGCGGCCGGTTTATTATGTCAGTGAGGTGCTTATTGAGTCCAAGCAGCGATACCCGCACTGGCAGAAGCTTGTATATGGTGTGTTCATGGCGAGCCGGAAACTCAAGCATTATTTTCAGGGTCATCCCATCACTGTGGTCAGTTCTGCCCCTCTTGGGGATATTATCCAGAACCGAGAGGCTACAGGGAGAATTGCTAAGTGGGCTATTGAGCTTGGGCCTCATGGCCTCAAATATGTGCCACGCACTGCTGTTAAGTCTCGGGCTTTGGTGGATTTTATTAATGATTGGACAGAGTCGCAAGTGCCTGAGCAGAAGCCGGATAACACCTATTGGACTATTCACTTTGATGGGTCCAGGCAGCTGGAGGGCTCGGGGGCTGGTGTTGTATTGGCTTCCCCTAGGGGTGACAAGTTCCAGTATGTGCTACAATTGATGTTTCCTTGCACTAACAATGCGGCTGAATACGAGGCCTTACTCCACGGTCTTCGGGTGGCTAAGGAGATGAGCTTAAGCCGGGTACGGTGCTTTGGGGACTCAGATTTGGTGGTTCAACAAGTATCAGGCACTTGGGATTCTAAGGATCCCCTCATGACGGCTTATCGCCGCGAGGTTGATGCCATTGCTGGGCACTTTCAGGGATATCAAGTGGAGCACATTGACCGCAGGAAGAATGAGGCGGCTGATGCTTTAAGCCGGCTCGGCTCTCAGCGAAAGCCGGTGCCGCCTAACACTTTCCTGGATGCCCTATATAACCCTTCGGTTAAGTTGCCTACAGAGGAGGACTTGGCTATCCCTGACCCGGAGGCACGACTGGTGGCGGTTCTTCATGTCATACCAGACTGGATAATGCCGTACTTGGTTTATATAACCCGGGGAGAGTTGCCTAAGGATGAAACTTTGGCCAGGCAAATAATCCGGCGGGCCAAGTCAATGATTTTTATCAACGGCGAGTTGCATCATCGCAGTGTTTCAGGGGTATTTCAGCGTTGTATTTCCCCTGAGGAAGGTCAAGAGATCTTGCGCGAGATCCATGAAGGGGATTGCGGCCATCATGCCGGCTCAAAATCCCTTGTGGCCAAGGCATTCCGTCATGGTTTTTATTGGTTGACGGCTCACGCTGATGCGGAGGACTTGGTCAGTAAGTGTGATGGTTGTCAGAGGTTCTCCCGACGGGCTCATGTGCCGGCTCAGGAATTGAGGATGATCCCGATCACTTGGCCCTTTGCGGTCTGGGGGCTTGATATGGTCGGGCCTTTTAAACGGTCCAAGGATAAGAAGACCCACCTCTTGGTGGCAGTGGACAAATTCACGAAGTGGGTGGAAGCTGAGCCAGTTAGCAAGTGTGATGCAGCCACGGCGGTTCAATTTATGAAAAAGGTGATCTTCCGCTTCAGCTTTCCGCACAGCATCATAACAGACAATGGCACTAATCTGTCCAAAGGCGCTATGGAGGAGTTTTGTCAACGAGAGCATATCCGGCTTGATGTTTCTTCAGTGGTTCATCCCCAGTCCAATGGTCAAGCTGAGAGAGCTAACCAGGAGATTCTGAAGGGCATCAAACCCCGGCTTTTGGTCCCTTTGCAACGGACGCCGGGTTGTTGGGTGGAGGAGTTGCCCTCCGTCTTATGGAGCATCAACACTACTCCTAACAGGTCTACTGGCTTCACACCTTTCTTCATGGTTTATGGGGCAGAAGCGGTCCTCCCTAGCGACATCCGTCACGATTCACCTCGTGTGGCGGCTTATGTTGAGACGGACAATGAACAGGCGCGCCAAGTTGCTCTGGACTTGTTGGATGAACAGCGTGATGTGGCAGCAGCCCGTTCAGCGATTTACCAACAAGACCTACGCCGTTATCATAGCCGCCGGGTCAAAACCCGGGTCTTCCAGGAAGGCGACCTTGTGCTCCGGCTCATCCAGGATCAAACAGATGCACACAAATTATCCCCACCTTGGGAAGGGCCCTTTGTGGTCAGTAAGAACTTGCACAACGGGTCATACTACCTCATTGATGTTCGGGAGCGTAAAGATTCGCGTAAATCTGAGGAGGAGACCCGTCGGCCGTGGAATACCGCTCAGCTTCGGCCTTATTACACTTGAGCTACCGGCTCTTGTGGTGTACATATTTATCTCAGACATATATATATTATGATAAGCAATAAAGCAGGACCTCTGTCCTTTTTTCTCCTCCAAATATACGTGTCATACTAATTTGAAAGGAGGATCCGGCTTATGATCGCATTTGAGTCTAGCCGTAAGCAGTAAGATCACTTGGGGGCTTCCTGTTCAAACATGGGTCGTATTCGAACCAAAGAGAACATAGCTGTCGATACCCATTTGATTGGCAAAGTGCCGAGCTCATTGGGAGGTTGCCTTTGGTCATATTTGAATCATAGTGTAACCCCTCTGAGAACCGACGTGGATCGTATTCGAATCAGCGTCGTTAAACAATTTTCAGAATCACTTGGGGGCTTCCTGTTCAAACATGGGTCGTATTCGAACCCAAGAGAACATAGCTGTCGGTACCCTCTTGATTGGCATCGCCACACCCATTGGGGGCTATATGATCGTATCCGAATCTTGGCTTAAACCCCTTTCGGGCCGGGTCTCTGGTCATATTCGAACTGGAAGCCCCTAAGTTCCGATTTATCGCAAAGTCTACTCTGATTATGACAACGTGTGCATGGCCGGGTTTCGCTTGACCGGCTTAATTTTGGAGTTATCTTGTTAATTGAACATCCTGGATGTCATCAAGACAAGTCCATTAGAGTTAAGATACCAGCCATGCTACTCGGGTCATTTAATCCGGAGGGTGGTAAGCCGTCTTGAGACTTGTGATTTACCTTTCTATGCAGATGCTTGAAGGTACTTTTTTAAAGGTTGAGAAGCACGAAGGATAATTATGACCCGGAGGGGCATCAAAAGAATGACTCCAAAGGATTTCAGCATTCATTACGTGCACGATGGCACGGCAGAGATAAATTGTTGCACTTATTCTATTACAAAAATCTTTCAAAGTTTTAAGGGTGGAGCGTTGTTTGGTGAGCCGCTAGCCGGTTTATGACGCCTGCTGAGTCGAAGTCCCCGGCTCATCTTCTGCTCCGGCTGATCCCAAGGCTTCGAAGGTCGACGATTTCCAGTTGATGCCGCTGAGAGCTTCGAACTGAGCTTCTTCGTCAATTAACCCGGCCGGGTCAATCTCGGGGGCGTAGGTGTGTTGGCTAGCCGGAGGAATCAGGCTAAGAGCTTCATAGCGAGGGGTTGGAATCCTCTGATTCTCCGCGTTGTACCCCGGCTGATACTTGGTTAAGTCGGTGTCGTTCCCGATGATGGTGGCCACTGGGCGTACAGCCTTCACGCATGCCGCGAAATCCTTCTGGTCGAAAGTGGAGCCGTCTTCCTTCAGGCTGGGGTAACCCAGGGCGATGTCTGCCGGGTCTTGCTCCGGCAGGAAGGCTTTGGCCCGGCTCAGCGCGGCAATTGCTCCGGATCTTGCGGAGGCTCGACGTAGCTCTTGGATTCGCTGTGGCAAAACTGCGAGCCGGCGCAGGACTTCAGCCAGATGGGTTGGCACCTCATTGGATAGGGCCACCACAGCTAAGGCGCGCTGTGACCCGGTGTAGAGTTGTTCCACCAGGGTGTACACGGCCTTTAGCTTGGTGACCACGCTCTGGTTGAGGTTGGCACTCCTGGGACCTGTTTAATAAAGGTCAGGTAAGCCGGTGACAAGGGTGAATCGTAACATGTGCAGACTTGATGAAAGCCGGTGAGGCGACTTACCGAAGATAGCAGCCACCATTTGGGAAACCTGGTGCTTTAGACCGGAGAGCTCAGCGGTCTTCTCAGTGAGGGCCTTCTCCATCTGTTCTGCCCGGGTCACCAGTGCGGCTTTCTCCTCAGCCCAGGCCTTCCGCTCAGCGTCGAATTCAGTCTTCAATTTCTCCTGAGCGGCGATGCTGGAGACAAACTTGGCATTCGCCTTCCGGGTCTCCATCTCTTGAGTTTTTAACCGGCTCTTGAGACCCGCAAGGTCCGACTCAAATTTCTTGCCAGTAGCCTGTATATATTTCCGGGTTATTAAACAGTCATTATATAAGTCCCAAGCACTTTCCAAGCAAAGACACTTGGCACTTGGGGGCTAATGCATATTGAACGTGTCTATCTACGTACTGCTGGTTCAATTAAGTAAGCAGGACTCTAAGTCTACAACATATGCCAAGTATAAGTTATAGACTTGGGGGCTAGCATGACAAGGATCACTATGCGGAAAGTAAGAAGACAACAGAAGGTTACCTCAGACTTTTGTTGGATCTGATTGACCATGGCGATCTCCGCGTCCCGGCTCTTGTGAACCTGGCTAATGTAGCCAGAAACGAGCTCTCCAATGCTCAAATCGGGGTAGCCCGAGAGATCCAGATTCGCCCGGTGGGGTCGCAGCAGCTCCCCCTTCGCGGAGCATTGGGCCAGTGCGGTCGGCCTCCCCGGCTCAACATACTCCGTCCGGGTAATTACCACGTCCGGGTCGTTAGCCGGTGGGGTTGAGCCGGAGGCCTCCGGATTAGCTGACGCTTCGGTCGTTGTCTTGGTGGTCGGGGCAGGGGCTTCAGGCGCCGTATCCATGGGAATGGTGGCCTCGGAGGCGGCTGGCGGATCTTGAGCCGTCGTCTCCGGCTCAGGCAAGTCCGGCACTCCGGCTGACCTGGTCTTCTTTGCTCGTTTGGTGAGCTTTGCCTGGGCACTGAAAAGACAGAAGTGTTAGGCATACAAAGAGTAAATACAGACAGGTAATGTAAGGTGATTGTTATTACCCGGGTGCAGTTTTGAAGGCCGGCAGACTTGACTGCATGGAGTCACCAGAAGAAGGGGAGGTCTCCTGGTAATTGGAGTCAGAAGAATTAAGCGGTTGACGGATAACACCCGCCAACGGATGAAAAGGGTACAAGTGAGAAAAGACCTCGGTGCGACGTTTCCTTGTCGCGTCGGGTAACCCTGCGGAGAGGTCGGTGTCCTTGCGGGCCCGGGTGAGACGCCGGCTTTCGTGAACCTGCTGCTTCAAAAGAAATTGAGGGTCTTGATGAGCTAATGGATGAGAAAAGCTTACTTTCCGGGTTACCCTTCGGACTTTCAGCTGTGGCAAAGGCTCCGAGTCGGAGGGGAGTAATGTTACCTCTTCAATCACCGGGTTACTGGCGCCGGTGTCATCCTGTCAATAAGCAAAATGATGGTAAAGTGGACAGCAACAAACAATAAATACGGCAAGAGTTTAAAGGTTTAAGGGTTACCTCTGACTCGGAGCTATCGCTTAATTGCAGCAGCTCCGAAGCAGTGGGTCTGTTTCCCTTTTTGCGAGGGGCGGCTCTCTTGGCGGCTTTCTTCGCCTTCCTGGCCTTCTTGGCCGCCTCATGGTCATACTTGACCCGCCAGAATTTATCATCAGCCTGAGAAATACAGTAATGAGTTCTTAGTAAGATGACAGGTAAAAAAAAATGGAAAGGTTAAAGTCAGCAGCTTACCGCTGGGGCTGGATTGGTCTTGCAGAACGGGGCTAGCCCGGTTTTTCCACAGTCTGCTAGGCTCTCGTTTAATAGAGCCTTGGTCTCTTCTTCGGCAACGTCTTCTGGAAGGTCATTGCGACTGTGCCTCTGCGGGTCATCCTTTCGCCCGGTGTACTCACACATTAAGCCGGGGCGGCGGCTCAATGGGATCACCCGCCATGAGATCCAGACCCGGACCAGGTCTATTCCGTTCAGACCGTTGCCTAGCAGGGCCTTGATCTTATTGATCGTTGGAAGCAGAGGCTGGCGTTCCGCAGCAGTCAGCTTGTCGGATAGCGGATGAGTCGGCTCCAGGCGCGTTGGGCGAAAGCCGGGCAGCGGGCTCTCATCAGCCGGGGACGTGTCTTGGCAGTAGAACCAAGTCATGTTCCAGTCCTTGGGGTGACTTGGCGGTTCTGCGTAAGGAAATAGACAGTCCCTGCGCCGTTGGATGGAGATGCCGCCTAACTCTAGACTTGGACCGTTTGCGCACTCGGTTTGGCGGTTCAAATAAAACAGCTCTCTGAAGAGCAGCAGACTCGGCTCTTCTCCAAGATATACTTCACAAAAAACTTGGAAGTTGCAGATGTTGGATATGGAATTGGGTCCTATATCCTGAGGCCGAAGGTCAAAGAAGTTGAGCACGTCCCGGAAGAATTTTGAGCCGGGCGGTGCGAAGCCCCGGCTCATATGGTCTGCAAAGATCACTACCTCCCCGTCCCTCGGCTGAGGTCTTTCTTCGGACGGGTCAGGGGCACGGTAGGACATCACTTCCTTCTTGGGCAGATATCCGGACTTAACAAAGTTGGCCAGGGTCTCTTCGGTGACGTTGGATTTCATCCAGTTGCAAGTGATGGGAGCCTTGGGAGGCATGGTGACGGTTGGTGGTCTATGAGGAAGAGAAAAGTGTCCGGGTTAATTATAAGCCGGGGATTATCATTCAAACTACAGTGACGGCTTATGAAGGGGACTAATGATATATATTGATATGGTGGGTTATCTAAGCTGTCGGGGCTTTCAGGTTAAGTTGGTCATCTACGGCTTACTGCAGTTAAGTCGGAGGATTTTACAGAGCATGGTTCTCTTTAAACCGGACATGTAAGCCCCCGAGATTCAATGGTTGCGTTTTTACTAAGTGTGGTAAACAGGTTTCACATACTACCGTAACTTTTTTTGGATCAAAATAGTCGGAGCAGAGAAAATTTTCTAGACCTAAAAAACAGAGGCAGGAGAAGTTCTTGAGGTTGAACACAGTTCTTATGCAGTAAAAAGAGGATTTCTTGCAGATGAAATGAGTTCCGAACGTCTACCGCAGTGGTTTTATGCAAGGATAAAGATCAACCGACTACAGTGGTGACGAGGACTGCCGAGTTTCGGGGCAAAGGTGACGAACACGAAGAACGGGAGGAACCCTACCACAGATCTGTTCTAGCAAGGCAGAGAAGACTCACCGGAGTTGAGGAAGAGCGAAGGTCGCCGCCGTTATCTGGTCCGGGTCAGGGTGATGCAGCGGCCGGGTCGATGAAGATCAGGGGCGCGACGGCGGCGGCGGCGGCAGAAGCTCGGGCAGAGGAACGACAGCGCGAGGAAGAAGAAGGAGAGTGTGAGAAGAGAGTGCCGGGCCGGCCTATTTATAAGGTAAGTCATAAGTGGGCGCGAGATTCAAGGAGACCACGGCGTGGTTATCTCCCCCTCACGGCGCCTCGAATTTCGCAAAGACAGTAAAAGCAGAGATCCGTTGCGGATCTGGCGGTGTAAAAAACGGACTTAATGGAGGATGACGTCACGGCGGATTATCCGGAGTCCGGAGAATGACGTCACTCCGGGTTATGGCCTTCACACGAACGGTAAGCCGGAGATTTTTCTGTCGGCAGAGTTGAAGATTGACACGAGTCGGCTCAAGTCAATCTGGGGCCTAATGTTGAGGATATAGACCTGGGAGTCACCCGCCAGGAGGGCCGGGTTACACTAAGGGTCATTGCCAGAAGCCCGGAGCTAAGTTTCAAGATAATGGGCTAGAGATGGGCTGAGACCCGGCGATGGCTTATTGCCCATAGTTATCATCATTGTTATAATAGATTTGTAGTGTAAGGCAAGTATTGTTTAGAGTCCGAGCCGGACACTCTTATGAGCCGGCCGGGACTCTAAGGGCCGCTGGGTGCCAACCTCCCTATAGAAAGGGACGACCCGGCAGCGGTTTAGGGGCGACAACAATCTGATCGAGAGCCGGGCATAGCTGTTTAGCTCCATGGTTATCGAAACCCTGATTAATACCACCTCAACTGGACGTAGGCTTTTACCTTCACTGTAAGGGGCCGAACCAGTATAAACCCTCGTGTTCCTTGTCCCACTTAACCCCTTCAAGCTTCCCAATTGCGATGGCTCCACGACTAAGTCCTAACCCGAGGACATCTGTCGTGACAATTCCACGACAGGACCGGTATCTGATACCATGAAATCTGAATAAAACTGTTGCTTGTTGATGATTTGGTGCGGCATACAAGAGTATATAAGAGGGTACAAACCGACTTGGGGTAGGGGTACAAAACTGACTTGGACTAAAAGTCGTATACCATAATGACTACTCTAACAATCATCGAGATCTACCATGCATATATGAAAGCATGATACAAGCTTTTGATCCTACCACCGCGCAAACAAAACCCAGATAATTACCATGCTAGGGTTTGATGGCATTTTGGTACGATTGATCTTGACGTTGTTCTTGGATGGACCTAAGAAGTGTGTACCGCTGCCTGGCCCGGTCGGCGCCGGTAGGTCACGTGTGAGAAGAGGCTGCGCGCAACCTCCCAAAGCCGCTGCTGCATCTGGAGCTTAAATATGGTTGATTGGCCGTAGACCATCAGATCACGATGCGACAGATGCAAGCTCGGCCTTTTTCTGCCTGACGAAATTTTGGACAAATATCTCCCAGCACGGTACGGGGACCGATCTGAAACGTCAAAAAATACAAAAGTGAGTTCCTGTAGTTTGCTAACCTCGCTAGCTTTTTCTCTTGTGTGGTTTCACAAGCCGGATAGCAGAGAGACATGTTTTATCGTGTGTGCAAAAGAACAACAGTTTCCCGTCTAGATAACCAGCTCGATGTAATGCTTACCCGAGGCCCACTACCAACATACACAAATCCTAAAGATTCTCCATAATCCTTCCAGAACAGGTGCGGCTACCCGGTGTGATTTGGACAAACAGGTGCGGCTGCCCGGTGTGATTCAAAAGGTGCCGAACCTTTGGCAGGCAACGCAGCCAGATGAATGTTGAATTTACTAAAAAAATCCAAGGATGAATGGAACCTTTCAATTCTAGCAATGCAACAAAAGCTATCCTATAGGCTTTCCCAAAACAGATGTAGCTCAAGGACCAATGATAGAAAGGAGCTGCCCCCATTCCATCAATACGCCTGACATCTCAGAGCCTAGGCTGCCGTTTACGTCCACACCTTCGGAAAGTACCCCCACATGCCTTCCTCTTCTATATATGTGATCATCCATAATTCAACAATTCAGAACCTTATCCATTCAAAAGTTCGGATCTTGATGCAAACCAAGGGTTCTCATAGCCACCTCTACTGCTAGTGTTGATAGCAAAGCCGTTCCCTATATATATATACGCTGGAGGCTCAGCGTTCCTTTGCTAGGGTTTGCTATATTCACAGTCTCTCACCCTCTTCACTAGATCTAAACAAGACTGCGTTGGCCTCTGTCTCTCTCTTCCCCCTCACAGCTGGTGAAGGAGCCGTCCGGATCCCGTCGCACCAGGAAGGGGAGGAGGTGCAGCATTCACTCTATCGCCTTCGGCGAGGGAGGCAATCGGCTGCCGACTGTGTTGTTCTCTTTCACCCAGCGTCTGTGCGGGAGGGCCACCGACCCCTTCTTCCTTGCTGTCGTACATAGTGTGGGCAGATCCGACCTCTCGCCATACGCCTAGCCACATCCCGACGACCCTAAAGTATAACTTTCTTTGAAACCGTCATTGCTCTAGCTGCATGCGGATCTTTTTCGATTCTGTAGTCGAATCTAGGTCTTGGTTCAAAGTGGAAAGAAGGGTGCGGTGGGGTGGAGCATGAATCTCGGACGTGTTTCAATGAGGAAAGGAGGGAGGGAAAGTAGTATAGACTAGCTATCCAGCCACTTTGTTGGTCGAAAAGGGAAAAATGGGGTAACCAAGTACACACATCTGTAAGGAACCGATCTCTTTGTTGAAAAAGGAAAGAAACTGGGGGGTTGGGTAGTTTGTGCAGGACCAGATTTGCTGCCCTCACATAGGAAAAAGTTTTAAAGAGAACAAATATGGGACCAACGCAGATATGCTGTTTGGCAACATACTCTGCACCACCCATTTATACGTGTGGATGCACATGGTGCTAGCATGTCCCATGTCCCATACAACTATTTTGCTGTTGTTAATCTAAGAATGCCGCTGGAAAATTGAAGCAATGCCACTGTTAAAAGTAAATTACATTTTTAACGAATGTTGTTTTAAGAGAATGTCTCTTTTAATATGAATCAATGCAACCGTTTTAGAAATGCTACTGTCCTACTTTGTTTTCCATCAAGATAAGTTAGATGCTTCTTTTTGTCACCGTCTGTTTCATCCTCCTGTATTGGCCAGTAATTGTTTCCTTTTTTGCCTCTGTTAAAACAGGGATATCTATTCAACTTGTTGCTATAGCGAACTTAAATGTCACACCGGCGACTTTGCTTGATTTCAGTGCAAGTGCACAAAACAAGATTGGATTTCCTATTTGTGTTGGCAGATGCGTATGTGATCTTGTCTGCGTCGTGAAAGGTTGGTACCTGCCTACATCCACATGATCGTGCAGTGTGCCTTGAGATGTTGTGCTACTTGTGTTGGTACTGTTTTAAATAAATGTTGAATTGAAGCTATTGAATTGTTGTCTTTTCCCTGTAAGTAGTGAACAAAAATGGGACCAACCCAGACATTATGCTTGTTGCTTTGTTACAAAAAACTTTGCATCACCCCCTTTATAAGTAGCTGGAAGCACATGGTGTTGTTGGGCCCACTCTCCCCTGGAACTGTTTATGCTTTTTGTTAATCTAATGCCGCTGGTAAAATTAAGCAATGCCACTCTCAGAATTAAATACTGAATCTTAGCTCAAAACTGCAACACTTTTTAGGGATCGGCGGGAGTACCATTTCTATTAGGGATCGGCCGGAGTACATGTTTAAAAAATGTATTGTTGAGATAATGTCTCTGTTATTATATATCAGTTATAGTGTTTTACAAATGGTATACTATCCTGCTTTGTAGTTCTTTCTACATGTTTCACCAAGGTATTGGTAAGATAATGTCTCTGTTAATATGAATCAGTCGCATTGTTTTAGGAATGGTACTTTTCTTCTTTGTTGTTCTTTATACATGTTGAAACAAGGCATTGTTAAGCTAATGTCTCAGTTAATATGAATGAATCACAC
This sequence comes from Triticum aestivum, assembly GCF_018294505.1. Lineage (NCBI taxonomy): Eukaryota > Viridiplantae > Streptophyta > Magnoliopsida > Poales > Poaceae > Triticum > Triticum aestivum. The sequence goes on along the minus strand of NC_057802.1, from coordinate 271,866,954 downwards.
TGATTGAGATTTGCTACTGTGACGCCCGGATAATCAAGCTACAGTAAACCTTTGCTAATGATGCCACGTCATCACGATTACTGTTGCTAATCTCGTGTTAGTTCGAAACCGATTATAATTCAAAATTCAAAATCAAGCAAACAATAAAAGTTTTCAAATATTAAAACTAAAATGTTCAATAAATAGTAGATAAATCAGAGGCTATGATAAAATTGTAAACAACATTATTGAAATTTGATAAGTGACTTAAACAACCTCAAACAGTGGATGAAAACATTATTTAATAACCTTTTTATTAATACAAAAGAAATATGAAATGATATTTACCCCAAACTAGTTTTTGGTGGTAGGCTATATTGGGCTGTGATTTGTGGGCCAGCTCTCATATTTTACAAAACTCATTTGGTGCCCAAACAATTAGCCAAAACAGAAAAGAAATAGAATAATAATAATAATAAAAGAAAAAAAGCAGGACAAACAAAAAAAGGAAATGAAACCCCCCTCCCCACTGGGCCACGGCCCAGCAGGCCATCGGGCCGCCAGGCCGGCCCAGCCGCGCCCCACAACCTCCCCCATATCCACCCCACTAGGGGAAAACCCTAACCCGTGACCCGCACCCACTCCCCCCACTCCCTCGTCTCTCCCTTCCCCCCCGATCCAGATCGGATCGGGGCTGACCCCGTGGCCGTCGCCCGGTGCCGCCTCGCCGGCCC